>NC_041392.1:58462683-58513652 GCF_002162155.2 Triticum dicoccoides | reverse complement strand
CTTGATCACCAGATATCGCCTATTCTCCTTTATACTGCTTGCATTAGAGTAGTGTAGCATGTTACTGCTTTCGTTAATCCTATGCTGATGCATAGCCTGACATTGTCGCTACATCTGTTGATACCTTACCTGCAATCCTAAATGCTTAGTATAGGATGCTAGTTTATCATCATTGGCCCTACATTCTTGTCAGTCTGCCTTGCTATACTATCGGGCCGTGATCACTTGGGAGGTGATCACGGGTATATACTATACATACATACATACTATACAGATGGTGACTAAAGTCGGGTCAGCTCATTGAGTACCCGCAAGTGATTCTGACGAGGGGGCTGAAAGGACAGGTGGCTCCATCCCGGTAGAGGTGGGCCTGGGTTCCCGACGGCCCTCGACTGTTACTTTGTGGCGGAGCGACAGGGCAGGTTGAGACCACCTAGGAGACAGGTGGGCCTGGCCCTGTTCGGCATTCGCGGATACTTAACACTCTTAACGAGATCTTGGTATTTGATCTGAGTCTGGCTACGAGCCTATACGCACTAACCATCTACGTGGGAGTAGTTATGGGTATCCCGACGTCATGGTATCAGCCGAAGCACTTCAGACGTCAGCGACGGAGCGGCGCGCGCCGAATTGGACTGGAACGCCACTAGGCTAGGTCTGCTTTCGGCCGCGTACGCAACGTGCAGGTGTGCTATGGGCGATGGGCCCAGACCCCTGTGCGCTTAGGTTTAGACCAGCGTGCTGGCCTCTCTGTTGAGCCTAGGTGGGGCTGCGACGTGTTGATCTTCCAAGGCCGGACATGACCCAGGAAAGTGTGTCTGGCCAAATGGGATCGAGTGTGTTGGGTTATGTGGTGCACCCCTGCAGGGAAGTTAATCTATTCGAATAGCCGTGATCTTCGGTAATAGGACGACTTGGAGTTGTACCTTGACCTTATGACAACTAGAACCGGATACTTAATAAAACACACCCTTCCAAGTTCCACAGACAACCCGGTGATCGCTTTTCTATAGGGCGACGAGGAGAGGATCGCCGGGTAGGTTTATGCTATGCGATGCTACTTGGAGATGCTACTTGGAGATGCTACTTGGAGGACGTCAATCTACTCTCTTCTACATGCTGCAAGACGGAGGCTGCGAGAAGCGTAGTCTTCGACATGATTAGTTATCCCCCTCTTATTCTGGCATTCTGCAGTTCAGTCCACTGATATGGCCTCCTTACACATATACCCATGCATATGTAGTGTAGTTCCTTGCTTGCGAGTACTTTGGATGAGTACTCACGGTTGCTTCTCCCCCCTTTTTCCCCTTCCCTTTTCTTTCTGGTTGTCGCAACCAGATGCTGGAGTCCAGGAGCCAGACGCCACCGTCGACGACGACCCCTACTACACCGGAGGTGCCTACTACTACGTGCAGCCCGCTGACGACGACCAGGAGTAGTTTGGAGGATCCCAGGCAGGAGGCCTGCGCCTCTTTCGATCTGTATCCCAGTTTGTGCTAGCCATCTTATGGCAACTTGTTTAACTTATGTCTGTTCTCAGATATTGTTGCTTCCGCTGACTCGTCTATGATCGAGCACTTGTATTCGAGCCCTCGAGGCCCCTGGCTTGTATTCTGATGCTTGTATGACTTATTTTATTTGTAGAGTTGTGTTGTGATATCTTCCCGTGAGTCCCTGATCTTGATCGTACACATTTGCGTGCATGATTAGTGTACGATTGAATCGGGGGCGTCACAAATGGACATCACTTAAGCCTTGCAAGCATTGCAACTAATGAGTTAGTTGCGGGATGATGTATTACAGAACGAGTAAAGAGACTTGCCGGTAACGAGATTGAACTAGGTATTGGATACCGACGATCGAATCTCGGGCAAGTAACATACCGATGACAAAGGGAACAATGTATGTTGTTATGCGGTCTGACCGATAAAGATCTTCGTAGAATATGTAGGAGCCAATATGGGCATCCAGGTCCCGCTATTGGTTATTGACCGGAGACGTGTCTCGGTCATGTCTACATTGTTCTCGAACCGTAGGGTCCGCACGCTTAAGGTTTCGATGATAGTTATATTATGAGTTTATGAGTTTTGATGTACCGAAGGAGTTCGGAGTCCCGGATGAGATCGGGGACAGGAAGAGGAGTCTCGAAATGGTCGAGACGTAAAGATCGATATATTGGATGACTATATTCGGACATCGGAAAGGTTCTGAGTGATTCGGCTATTTTTTGGAGTACCGGGTAGTTACGGGAGAAGCAATGGGCCTTGATGGGCTTTAGTGGGAAGAGGAGAAAGGGCCAAGGGGCTGCTGCGCCCCCCCCCCCTCCCCTCTAGTCCGAATTGGACTAGGGAAAAGGGGGCCGGCCACCTTTCCTTCTCCTCCACTTCCTTCTCCCTTCCTCCCCTCTTGGTGGACTCCTACTAGGACTTGGAGTCCTAGTAGGACTCCACATCCTGGCCGCACCAAGCCTTGGCCGGCCTCCTCCTCCTCCATCCTTTATATACTGAGGCAAGGGGCACCCCATGGACACACAAATTGATCTTCATGATTGTTCCTTAGCCGTGTGCGGTGGCCCCCTCCACCATATTCCACCTCGGTCATACTGTTGCAGTGCTTAGGCAAAGCCCTGCGACGGTAGAACATCAAGATCGTCACCACGCCGTCGTGCTGACGGAACTCCTCCCCGACGCTTTGCTGGATCGGAGCCCGGGGATCGTCATCGAGCTGAACGTGTGCCAAGAACTCGGAGGTGCCGGAGTAACGGTGCTTGGATCAGTCGGATCGGGAAGACGTACGACTACTTCCTCTACGTTGCGTCAATGCTTCCGCTTCGGTCTACGAGGGTACGTAGACAACACTCTCCTCTCTCATTGCTATACATCACCATGATCTTGCGTGTGCGTAGGAAAATTTTTGAATTTACTACGTTCCCCAACAGTGGTATCAGAGCCAGGTTATTTATGTTGATGTTATATGCACGAGTAGAACACAAGTGAGTTGTGGGCGATATAAGTCATACTGCCTACCAGCATGTCATACTCTGGTTCGGCGGCATTCTTGGACGAGACGACCCGGACCAACATTACGCGTACGCTTACACGAGACCGGTTCCCCCGACGTGCTTTGCACATACGTGGCTTGCGGGCGACAGTCTCTCCAACTTTAGTTGAACCAAGTGTGGCTATGCCCGGTCCTTGCGAAGGTTAAAACGGAGTCTATTTGACAAACTATCATTGTGGTTTTGATGCGTAGGTGAGATTGGTTCTTGCTTAAGCCCGTAGCAGCCACGTAAAACTTGCAACAACAAAGTAGAAGACGTCTAACTTGTTTTTACAGGGCATGTTGTGATGTGATATGGCCAAGAAATGATGTTGAATTATTTTGTATGAGATGATCATGTTTTGTAACCGAGTTATCGGCAACTGGCAGGAGCCATATGGTTGTCGCTTTATTGTATGCAATGCAATCGCGATGTAATGCTTTACTTTATTACTAAGCGGTAGTGATAGTCGTGGAAGCATAAGATTGGCGAGACGACAACGATGCTACGATGGAGATCAAGGTGTCGCGCCGGTGACGATGGTGATCATGACGGTGCTTCGGAGATGGAGATCACAGGCACAAGATGATGATGGCCATATCATATCACTTATATTGATTGCATGTGATGTTTATATTTTATGCATCTTATCTTGCTTTGATTGACGGTAGCATTATAAGATGATCTCTCACTAAATTATCAAGAAGTGTTCTCCCTGAGTATGAACCGTTGCGAAAGTTCTTCGTGCTGAGACACCACGTGATGATCGGGTGTGATAGGCTCTACGTTCAAATACAACGGGTGCAAAACAGTTGCACATGCGGAATACTCAGGTTATACTTGACGAGCCAAGCATATACAGACATGGCCTCGGAACACGGAGACCGAAAGGTCGAGCGTGAATCATATAGTAGATATGATCAACATAATGATGTTCACCGATGAAACTACTCCATCTCACGTGATGATCGGACATGGTTTAGTTGATTTGGATCACGTGATCACTTAGAGGATTAGAGGGATGTCTATCTAAGTGGGAGTTCTTAAGTAATATGATTAAATTGAACTTAAATTTATCATGAACTTAGTCCTGGTAGTATTTTGCAAATTATGTTGTAGATCAATAGCTCGCGTTGTTGCTTCCCTGTGTTTATTTTGACATGTTCCTAGAGAAAATTGTGTTGAAAGATGTTAGTAGCAATGATGTGGATTGGATCCGTGATCTGAGGTTTATCCTCATTGCTGCACAGAAGAATTATGTCCTTGATGCACCGCTAGGTGACGGACCTATTGCAGGAGCAGATGCAGACGTTATGAACGTTTGGCTAGCTCAATATGATGACTACTTGATAGTTTAGTGCACCATGCTTAATGGCTTAGAATCGGGACTTCAAAGACATTTTGAACGTCATGGAGCATATGAGATGTTCCAGGAGTTGAAGTTAATATTTTAAGCAAATACCCGAGTTGAGAGATATGAAGTCTCCAACAAGTTCTATAGCTAAAAGATGGAGGAGAATCGCTCAACTAGTGAGCATGTGCTCAGATTATCTGAGTACTACAATCGCTTGAATCAAGTGGGAGTTAATCTTCCAGATAAGATAGTGATTGATAGAATTCTCTAGTCACCGTCACCAAGTTAGTAGAACTTCATGACGAACTATGATATGCAAGGGATAACGGAAACAACTCCCAAGCTCTTCGTGATGCTGAAATCAACAAAGGTAGAAATCAAGAAAAACATCAAGTGTTGATGGTTGACAAGACCACTAGTTTCAAGAAAAGGGCAAAGGGAAGAAGGGGAACTTCAAGAAGAACGGCAAGCAAGTTGCTTCTCAAGTGAAGAAGCCCAAGTCTGATCCTAAGCCTGAGACTAAGTGCTTCTACTGCAAAGGGACTGGTCACTGGAAGCGGAACTACCCCAAGTGATTGGCAGATAAGAAGGATGGCAAAGTGAACATAAGTATATTTGATATACATGTTATTGATGTGTACTTTACTAGTGTTTATAGCAACCCCTCAGTATTTGATACTAGTTCAGTTGCTAAGATTAGTAACTCGAAATGGGAGTTGCAGAATAAACAGAGACTAGTTAAGGGTGAAGTGACGATGTGTGTTGGAAGTGGTTCCAAGATTAATATGATCATTATCACACACTCCCTATAATTTCGGGATTAGTGTTGAACCTAAATAAGTGTTATTTGGTGTTTACGTTGAGCATGAATATGATTTGATCATGTTTATTGTAATACGGTTATTCATTTAAGTAAGAGAATAAATTGTTGTTTTGTTTACATGAATAAAACCTTATATGGTTACACACCCAATGAAAATAGTTCGTTGGATCTCGATCGTAGTGATACACATAATCATAATATTGAAACCAAAAGATGCAAAGTTAATAATGATAGTGCAACTTATTTGTAGCACTGCTGTTTAGGTCATATTGGTGTAAAGCGCATGAAGAAACTCCATGCTGATGGGCTTTTGGAATCACTTGATTATGAATCAGTTGATGCTTGCGAACCATGCCTCATGGGCAAGATGACTAAGACTCTGTTCTTCGGAACAATGGAGCGAGCAACAGATTTGTTGGAAGTCATACATACTGATGTATGTGGTCCGATGAATATTGAGGCTCGCGATAGGTATCATTATTTTCTGATCTTCAGAGATGATTTGAGAAGATATGAGTATATCTACTTGATGAAACAAAGGTCTGAAACATTTGAAAAGTTCAAAGAATTTCAGAGTGAAGTGGAGAATCATCGTAAAAAAAATGAAAGTTTCTACGATATGATCGCAGAAGTAAAATATTTGAGTTACGAGTTTGGTCTTCAATTAAAACAATGTGGAATAGTTTCACAAACTCATGCCACCTGGAACACCACAGCATAATGGTGTGTCCGAATGTCATAACCGTACTTTATTAGATATGGTGCGATCTATGATGTCTCTTACCGATCTACCACTATCATTTTGGGGTTATGCATTAGAGACAGCTGCATTCACGTTAAATAGGGCACCATCTAAATCCGTTGAGACGACACAATCTGAACTGTGGTTTGGCAAGAAACCAAAGTTGTCGTTTCTTAAAGTTTGGGGTTGTGATGCTTATATGAAAAGTTTCGTCCTAATAAGCTCAAACCCAAATCGAAGAAATATGTCTTCATAGGATACCCAAAGGAGACTGTTGGGTACACCTTCTATCACAAATCTGAAGGCAAGACTTTTGTTGCTAAATTCGGAGTTTTTCTAGAGAAGGAGTTTCTCTCGAAAGAAGTGAGTGGGAGGAAAGTAGAACTTGATGAGGTAACTGTACCTGCTCCCTTATTGGAAAGTAGTTCATCACAGAAATCTGTTCCTGTGACTACTACACCAATTAGTGAGGAAGCTAATGATGATGATCATGTAACTTCAGATCAAGTTACTACCAAATCTCGTAGGTAAACCAGAGTGAGATCCGCACCAGAGTGGTACGGTAATCCTGTTCTGGAAGTCATGTTACTAGACCATGACGAACTTGCGAACTATGAGGAAGCGATGATGAGCCCAGATTCCGAGAAATGGTTTGAGGCCATGAAATCTGAGATGGGATCCATGTATGAGAACAAAGTATAGACTTTGGTTGACTTGCCCGATGATCGGCAAGCCATAGAAAATAAATGGATCTTCAAGAGGAAGACGGACGCTGATAGTAGTGTTACTATCTACAAAGCTAGAATTGTCGCAAAAGGTTTTCGACAAGTTCAAGGTGTTGACTATGATGAGAGTTTCTCACTCGTATCTATGCTTAAGTCTGTCCGAATCATGTTAGCAATTGCCGCGTTTTATGAAATCTGGCAAATGGATAAACAAAACTGCATTCCTTAATAGATTTATTAAAGAAGAGTTGTATATGATACAACCAGAAGGTTTTGTCAATCCTAAAGGTGCTAACAAAATATGCAAGCTCCAGCGATCCATCTATGGACTGGTGCAAGCATCTCAGAGTCGGAATATACGCTTTGATAAGTTGATCAAAGGATATAGTTTTATACAGACTTGCGGTGAAGCCTGTATTTACAAGAAAGTGAGTGGGAGCACTATAGCATTTCTGATGAGTATATGTGAATGACATATTGTTGATCGGAAATAATGTAGAATTATTCTGCAAAGCATAAAGGAGTGTTTGAAAGGAGTTTTTTCAAAGAAAGACCTCGAAGAAGCTGCTTACATATTGAGCATCAAGATCTATAGAGATAGATCAAGACGCTTGATAAGTTTTTTCAATGAGTACATACCTTGACAAGATTTTGAAGTAGTTCAAAATGGAGCAGTCAAAGAAAGAGTTCTTGCCTGTATTACAAGGTGTGAAGTTGAGTAAGACTCAAAGCCCGACCACGGCAGAAGATAGAAAGAGAATGAAAGTCATTCCCTATGCCTTGGCCATAGGTTCTATAAAGTATGTCATGCTGTGTACCAGATCTATTGTATACCCTGCACTGATTTGGCAAGGGAGTACAATAGTGATCTAGGAGTAGATCACTGGACAGCGGTCAAAATTATCCTTAGTGGAATAAGGAAATATTTCTCAATTATGGAGGTGACAAAAAGGTTCGTCGTAAAAAGTTACGTCGATGCAACTTTTGACACAGATCTGGATGACTCTAAGTCTCGATCTAGATACATATTGAAAGTGGGAGCAATAAGCTAGAGTAGCTCCGTGCAGAGCATTGTTGACATAGAAATTCGCAAAATACTTACGGATCTGAATGTGGCAGACCCGTTGACTAAAAATTATCTCACAAGCAAAACATGATCACACCTTAGTACTCTTTGGGTGTTAATCACATATCGATGTGAACTATGGGTGTTAATCACATGGTGATGTGAACTATTGCTGTTAAATCACATGGCGATGTGAACTAGATTATTGACTCTAGTGCAAGTGGGAGACTGAAGGAAATATGCCCTAGAGGCAATAATAAAGTTATTATTTATTTCCTTATATCATGATAAATGTTTATTATTCATGCTAGAATTGTATTAACCGGAAACATAATACATGTGTGAATACATAGACAAACAGAGTGTCACTAGTATGCCTCTACTTGACTAGCTCGTTAATCAAAGATGGTTATGTTTCCTAACCATGAACAAAGAGTTGTTATTTGATTAACGGGATCACATCATTAGTTGAATGATCTGATTGACATGACCCATTTCATTAGCTTAGCACCCGATCATTTACTATGTTGTTATTGCTTTCTTCATGACTTATACATGTTCCTATGACTATGAGATTATGCAACTCCCGTTTGCCGGAGGAACACTTTGTGTGCTACCAAACGTCACAACGTAACTGGGTGATTATAAAGGAGCTCTACAGGTGTCTCCAAAGGTACATGTTGGGTTGGCGTATTTCGAGATTAGGATTTGTCACTCCGAATGTCGGAGAGGTATCTCTGGGCCCTCTCGGTAATGCACATCACTTAAGCCTTGCAAGCATTGCAGCTAATGAGTTAGTTGCGGGATGACGTATTACAGAACGAGTAAAGAGACTTGCCGGTAACGAGATTGAACTAGGTATTGGATACCGACGATCGAATCTCGGGCAAGTAACATACCGATGACAAAGGGAACAATGTATGTTGTTATGCGATCTGACCGATAAAGATCTTCGTAGAATATGTAGGAGCCAATATGGGCATCCAGGTCCCGCTATTGGTTATTGACCGGAGACGTATCTCGGTCATGTATACATTGTTCTCGAACCGTAGGGTCCGCACGCTTAAGGTTTTGATGACAGTTATATTATGAGTTTATGAGTTTTGATGTACCAAAGGAGTTCGGAGTCCCGGATGAGATCGGGGACATGACGAGGAGTTTCGAAATGGTCGAGACGTAAAGATCGATATATTGGATGACTATATTCGGACATCGGAAAGGTTCCGAGTGATTCGGGTATTTTTTGGAGTACCGGGTAGTTACGGGAGAAGCAATGGGCCTTGATGGGCTTTAGTGGGAAGAGGAGAAAGGGCCAAGGGGCTGCTGCGCCCCCCCTCCCCTCTAGTCCGAATTGGACTAGGGAAAAGGGGGCCGGCCACCTTTCCTTCTCCTCCACTTCCTTCTCCCTTCCTCCCCTCTTGGTGGACTCCTACTAGGACTTGGAGTCCTAGTAGGACTCCACATCCTGGCCGCACCAAGCCTTGGCCGGCCTCCTCCTCCTCCATCCTTTATATACTGAGGCAAGGGGCACCCCATGGACACACAAGTTGATCTTCATGATCGTTCCTTAGCCGTGTGTGGTGCCCCCCTCCACCATATTCCACCTCGGTTATATTGTTGCAGTGCTTAGGCGAAGCCCTGCGACGGTAGAACATCAAGATCGTCACCACGCTGTCGTGCTGACGGAACTCCTCCCCGACACTTTGCTGGATCGGAGCCCGGGGATCGTCATCGAGCTGAACGTGTGCCAAGAACTCGGAGGTGCCGGAGTAACGGTGCTTGGATCAGTCGGATCGGGAAGACGTACGACTACTTCCTCTATGTTGCGTCAACGCTTCCGCTTCGGTCTACGAGGGTACGTAGACAACACTCTCCCCTCTCGTTGATATACATCACCATGATCTTGCGTGTGCGTAGGAAATTTTTTGAATTTACTACGTTCCCCAACAATCATACCCACAGATACTTGAGGTGACATTGGAGTATCTAGGTGACATTAGGATTTTGATTGATTTGTGTCTTAAGGTGTTATTCTAGTACGAACTCTAGGGCTGTTTGTGACACTTATAGGAATAGCCCAACGGATTGATTGGAAAGAATAACTTTGAGTTGGTTTCGTACCCTACCATAATCTCTTCGTTCGTTCTCCGCTATTAGTGACTTTGGAGTGACTCTTTGTTGCATGTTGAGGGATAGTTATGTGATCCAATTATGTTAGTATTGTTGAGGGAACTTACACTAGCGAAAGTATGAACCCTGGGCCTTATTTCCTATCATTGCAATACCGTTTACGCTCACTTTTATCATTCGTTACCTTGTTGTTTTTATTATTTCAGATTACAAATACCTTTATCTACTATCCATATACCACTTGTATCACCATCTCTTCGCCGAACTAGTGCACCTATACAATTTACCATTGTATTGGGTGTGTTGGGGACACAAGAGACTCTTTGTTATTTGGTTGCAGGGTTGCTGGAGAGAGACCATCTTCATCCTATGCCTCCTATGGATTGATAAACCTTAGGTCATCCACTTGAGGGAAATTTGCTACTGTCCTACAAACCTGTGCACTTGGAGGCCCAACAACGTCTACAAGAAGAAGGTTGTGTAGTAGACATCAAGCTCTTTTCTGGCGCCGTTGCCGGGGAGGTTAGCGCTTGAAGGTATATCTTTAGATCTTGCAATCGAGTCTTTTAGTTTCTTGTTTTATCACTAGTTTAGTTTATAAAAGAAAACTACAAAAAATGGAATTGAGTTTGTCTCATACGCTTCATCTTTTTAATATCTTTCGTGAGTATAATGGAAAGGATAATTGTGCTCAAGTGCTAGAAGAAGAGATCTCTAAAATATTTGGCACTAAATATTTGAATGATGAGCATGATTGCAATATTGTTAGTACGAATTCTTTGAATATCCATGATGCTAATGATATGCAAAGCCACAAGCTTGGGGAAGCTACGTTTGATGAAGATGATATTTTTTGTCCCCCAAGTTTTGATGAGCAAATTTATTATAATGAAAGCATGCCTCCTATCTATGATGATTATTGTGATGACACGTATGCTTAAAGAATAATAATAACAATGAAACTTGTCATCTTGATTTCAATTTTCAATCCTATGATAGTTACTTTGTTGAGTTTGCTCCCACTACTATTAATGAGAAGAATTTTCCTTGTGTGGAGAGTGATAAAATTTCTATGCTTATGCATCATGAAAAGAATTATTTAGGTGCTGGTTATATTGTTGAATTCATTCATGATGCTACTGAAAATTATTATGAGGGAGTAATATATGATTGTAGGAATTGCAATAATATCAAATTTCCTCTCTATGTGCTTAAAATCTTGAAGTTATGCTTGTTTTGCCTTCCTATGCTAGTTGATTATTGTTCTCATAAGTTGTTTGCTCACAAAATCCCTATCCATAGGAAGCATGTTAGACTTAAATGTGCTAGTCATATTTTTCATGATGCTCTCTTTATGTTTCAATTTTTATCCTTTATGTGAGCATCCTTGACATCATCATGCCTAGCTAGGGGCGTTAAACGATAGTGCTTGTTGGGAGGCAACCCAATTTTATTTTTGTTCCTTGCTTTTTGTTCCTATTTAGTAATAAATAATTCATCTAGCCTCTGCTTATATGTGGTTTTATGTGTTTAATTAGTGTTTGTTCCAAGTAGAACCTTTGGGAAGACTTGGGGAAAGTCTTGTTGATCATGCTGTAAAAAACAGAAACTTTAGCGCTCACGAGAATTGCTGCCATTTTTATTTGGAGAGTGATATTTAGTTAATTATTTTTGAAGATTATTAATAGATAAATTACTCAGGTCCAGCAATTTATTTGAGAATTTTATGAGTTCCAGAAGTATACGATTCATCCAGATTACTACAGACTGTTCTGTTTTTAACAGATTCTGTTTTCGATGTGTTGTTTATTTATTTTGATGAATCTATGGCTAGTAAAATAGTTTATAAACCATAGAGAAGTTGGAATACAGTAAGTTTAACACAAATATAAATAAAGAATGAGTTCATTACAGTACCTTGAAGTGGTGATTTATTTTCTTATACTAACGGAGCTTACGAGTTTTCTGTTAAGTTTTGTGTTGTGAAGTTTTCAAGTTTTGGGTAAGGATTCGATGGACTATGAAATAAAGAGTGGCAAGAACCTAAGCTTGGGAATGCCCAAGGCACCCCAAGGTAATATTCAAGGACAACCAAAAGCCTAAGCTTGGGGATGCCCCGGATGGCATCCCATCTTTCGTCTTCGTTCATCGGCAACTTTACTTGGAGCTATATTTTTATTCGCCACATGATATGTGTTTTGCTTGGAGCATCAATTTATTTTGTTAATATTTGCTTGATGTTATTTAGAATAATGTTTTGCATCTTTTATTTCAATAAAAGTGGCATTGATAGCCTTTACTGTGCATATTTTAGAAGTCCACATGTTGCTGTTTGAAAACAGAAAGTTTACCGCTGTTGCAATAATTCCTAGAAAAGTCAGAATGAGATAAAATGTTGAAACCTTTTGCATATTAAGATCTGATATATTTACTACAGTGGGAATTTTCTTTTATAATTTTTGGAGCTAGGGAAGTATGGATGTTGCAGCATTCTTTACAGACTATTCTGTTTAGGCAGATTGCTGTTATGTTTGCATTGTTTGCATATGTTTGCTTCTTTAATGATTCTATTTGAGGATAGGACTATTAAATATGTAGAGGCATTTAGAATGCAATGTTGAATAATAATTTTAGTGATTTGCTACAGTAGAGTATGATAAGGTTTTTGCAATGGTTTATACTAACTTATCTCACGAGTTCTTGTTGAGTTTTGTGTGGATGAAGTTTTTGAGATTTAGGGAGACCATGATATGAGAGGAATTAAGGAGACACAAAATATCAAGCTTGGGGATGCCCAAGGCACCCCAAGATAATATTTCAAGAAGTCTCAAGCATCTAAGCTTGGGGATGCCCCGGTTGGCATCCCACCTTTCTTCTTCAACAATTATCGGTTAGTATCGGTTGATCCTAAGTTTTTGCTTCTTCACATGATGTTTACCATTCTTAGAATGTCATTTTATTTTGCTTTTCTTGCCGTTTGAATAGAGTACCAAGATCTGAAATTATTAAATGTTAGAGAGTCTTCACATAGTTGCGTAATTATTCGACTACTCATTGATCTTCACTTATATCTTTCAAAGTGGTTTGTCATTTGCTCTAGTGCTTCACTTATATCTTTTAGAGCATGGTGGTAGTTTTATTTTGAAGAAATAGATGAACTCTAATGCTTCACTTATATTATTTTGAGAGTCTTAATAGCATGGTAATTTGCTTAAAATCCTAATATGCTAGGTATTCAAGATTAGTAAAATCTTCTTATGAGTGTTTTGAATACTAAGAGAAGTTTGATACTTGATTGTTTTGAGATATGAGGATGGTGATATTAGAGTCATGCTAGTTGAGTAGTTGTGAATTTGAGAAATACTTGTGTTGAAGTTTGTGATTCCCGTAGCATGCACGTATGGTGAACCGTTATGTGATGAAGTCGGAGCATGATTTATTTATTGATTGCCTTCCTTATGAGTGGCGGTCGGGGACGAGCGATGGTCTTTTCCTACCAATCTATCCCCCTAGGAGCATGCGCGTAGTACTTTGTTTCGATAACTAATAGATTTTTGCAATAAGTATGTGAGTTCTTTATGACTAATGTTGAGTCCATGGATTATACGCACTCTCATCCTTTCACCATTGCTAGCCTCTCTAGTATCGCACAACTTTCACTGGTACCATAAACCCACCATATACCTTCCTCAAAACAGCCACCATACCTACCTATTATGGCATTTCCATAGCCATTCCGAGATATATTGCCATGCAACTTTCCACCATCCAGTTTATTATGACACATTCATCATTGTCATATTGCTAGCATGATCATGTAGTTGACATCGTATTTGTGGCAAAGCCACCGTTCATAATTCTTTCATACATGTCACTCATGCATCATTGCACATCCCGGTACACCGCCGGAGACATTCATATAGAGTCATATCTTGTCTTAAGTATCGAGTTGTAAATCTTGAGATGTAAGAAAATAAAAGTGTGATGATTATCATTATTAGAGCATTGTCCCAGTGAGGAAAGGATGATGGAGACTATGATTCCCCCACAAGTCGGGATGAGACTCTGGACAAAAAATAAATAAAAGAGGCCAAAGAAGCCCAAATAAAAAAGAGAAAGAAAAGAGGCCATAAAAAAGGAGAAAAGGCCCAAATAAATATATATATAATGAGAGAAAAAGAGAGAAGGGACAATGCTACTATCCTTTTACCACACTTCTGCTTCAAAGTAGCACCATAATCTTCATGATAGAGAGTCTCCTATGTTGTCACTTTCATATACTAGTGGGAATCTTTCATTATAAAACTTGGCTTGTATAATACAATGATGGGCTTCCTCAAAATGCCCTAGGTCTTCGTGAGCAAGCAAGTTGGATGCACACCCACTAGTTTCTTTTGTTGAGCTTTCATATACTTATAGCTCTAGTGCATCCAGTGCATGGCAATCCCTACTCACTCACATTGATATCTATTGATGGGCATCTCCATAGCCCGTTGATACGCCTAGTCGATGTGAGACTATCTTCTCCCTTTTTTCCTCTCCACAACCACCATTCTATTCCACCTATAGTGCTATGTCCATGGCTCACGATCATGTATTGTGTGAAGATTGAAAAAGTTTGAGAACATCAAAAGTATGAAACAATTGCTTGGCTTGTCATCGGGGTTGTGCATGATTTAAATATTTTGTGTGGTGAAGATAGAGCATAGCCAGACTATATGATTTTGTAGGGATAACTTTCTTTGGCCATGTTATTTTGAGAAGACATGATTGCTTAGTTAGTATCCTTGAAGTATTATTATTTTTATGTCAACATGAACTTTTGTCTAGAATCTTTTGGATCTGAATATTCATATCACAAGTAAGAAGAATTACATTGAAATTATGCCGAATAGAATTCCACATCAAAAATTATCTTTTTTATCATTTACCTACTCGAGGACGAGCAGGAATTAAGCTTGGGGATGCTTGATACGTCTCCAATGTATCTATAATTTTTGATTGCTCCATGCTATATTATCTACTGTTTTGGGCAATATTGGGCTTTATTTTCCACTTTTATATTATTTTTGGGACTAACCTATTAACCGGAGGCCCAGCCCAGATTTGTTGTTTTATGCCTATTTCAGTGTTTCGAAGAAAAGGAATATCAAACGGAGCCGAAACGGAATGAAATCAACTGGAGAAGTTATTTTTGGAACGAAAGCCACCGGATAGACTTGGACTCCATGTCAGGAGATACGGGAGGTGCTCACAAGGGTGGGGGCGCCCCCCCCCCTAGGGCGCGCCCCCTGCCTCGTGGGGCCCCCGTGGCTCCTCCGACGTACTTCCTGCACCCATATATATCGTCGTACCCTAAAACTTCCAGAACACACAATAGATCGGGAGTTCCGCCACCAGAAGCCTCTGTAGCCACCGAAAGCCAATCTAGACCCGTTCCGGCACCCTGAAGGAGGGGGCAATCCTTCTCCGGTGGCCATCTTCATCATCCCGGTGCTCTCCATGACGAGGAGGGAGTAGTTCTCCCTCGGGGCTGAGGTATGTACCAGTAGCTATGTGTTTGATCTCTCTCTCTCTCTCGTGTTCTTGATTTGGTACGATCTTGATGTATCGTGAGCTTTGCTATTATATAGTTGGATCTTATGTTTCTCCTCCCCCTCTTCTCTCTTGTAATGAATTGAGTTTCCCCTTTGAAGTAATCTTATCGGATTGAGTCTTTAAAGATTTCAGAACACTTGATGTATGTCTTGCCATGCGTATCTGTGGTGACAATGGGATATCACGTGATTCACTTGATGTATGTTTTGGTGATAAACTTGCGGGTTCCGCCCATGAACCTATGCATAGGGGTTGGCACACTTTTTCGTCGTGATTCTCCGGTAGAACTTTGGGGCACTCTTTGAGGTCCTTTGTGTTGGTTGAATAGATGAATCTGAGATTGTGTGATGCATATCGTATAATCATACCCACGGATACTTGAGGTGACATTGGAGTATCTAGGTGACATTAGGGTTTTGATTGATTTGTGTCTTAAGGTGTTATTCTAGTACGAACTCTAGGGCTGTTTGTGACACTTATAGGAATAGCCCAACGGATTGATTGGAAAGAATAACTTTGAGGTGGTTTCGTACCCTACCATAATCTCTTCGTTCGTTCTCCGCTATTAGTGACTTTGGAGTGAGTCTTTGTTGCATGTTGAGGGATAGTTATGTGATCCAATTATGTTAGTATTGTTGAGGGAACTTACACTAGCGAAAGTATGAACCCTAGGCCTTATTTCCTATCATTGCAAACCGTTTATGCTCACTTTTATCGTTCGTTACCTTGCTGTTTTTATTATTTCAGATTACAAATACCTTTATCTACTATCTATATACCACTTGTATCACCATCTCTTCGCCGAACTAGTGCACCTATATAATTTACCATTGTATTGGGTGTGTTGGGGACACAAGAGACTCTTTGTTATTTGGTTGCAGGGTTGCTTGAGAGAGACCATCTTCATACTACGCCTCCTACGGATTGATAAACCTTAGGTCATCCACTTGAGGGAAATTTGCTATTGTCCTACAAACCTCTGCACTTGGAGGCCCAACAACGTCTACAAGAAGAAGGTTGTATAGTAGACATCAGTGTGTAGAGTGCCCGGGCAGGCGTCTCTCGAACGTGTGACGTAGCACGCACATGCGCACGGCGTGGCTAATGTCCCGTCCCAGCTGGTGCATGCACGCACAACCGGCCATGAGCACACGTGCCTGCATGACTCACGAGACTAAAAATGCCGCCACATGCGTTAGGATGGCTGGCGCGATCCCGTCGGGGGCCGAAGATGCTGAAAGACAGGTCCAGGAATTTCGATGGGCGCGGGCGAGCACTCGAACCCTCACAGGCATGGACGAAAGTGCCCTGCAGTCCAGCCATCAAGGACCTCCAAGGCAGGTCACCCTCGTGCACGCTGTCCAGGAAAATCGGACGGCACGGATAGCCACATGGAGCCAGCCACGCCAGGCTAGCGTGAATTGAACGGCACGGTAGGCCTCCTCGCCGAGCGGTGCGCACACCTCGTGCAGGCTAGCGTGAGCAACACACCTGTCCTCCAGGACAGTTGCGAATGGGACAACACGTGGGCGGGCGAGGGTGGGGGGAGGGTCTCTTGCAGGCGCGCCGAAATAGTCACGTGACGGTGGCCCCGAGCGCGCCAGCGGTCCACCCGTCATGGACCACCAATGCAGGTCGCCCAGGTGCGCACTGTCCGGACTTATCGGACGGCGCGAAGAGCCCCTGTGTGGCCCCCGCGACGTTCTAGCCGGAAACGAACGGCTCAGAGGGCACTCTCACCCTCTAAGAACCTCAGGAGGCGGGTATTCCAGCATCCTTTATAGGTGTAATGTCTATTGCCATGAAATCCTTGTGACTATTACAAAAATATTTTAACTACATGTCCACAAAAGACTTCTCTTTTAACTACATGTTCAACTATTGAGAGTTCTATCAAAATTTATACCTCATCTCAAAATAAACAAATATATAAATTAAGTTTACCAAGTGCGGGGAAACACTCAGTAAAGATGAACAATGATAATTGCTAACTTATTTAACGAAGTGTCTGCAGAGAAACAGTCGGCAAAGATGGACGCGACATCACCCTGCTGTCAACCGCCGAAAGCAAGGACACCTTCGCTGGTTGTTGCCAAATGTCTCAAACGTTACGGAGAGTCATTCTTTCGACACTCGGTAAAGCATTGCCTATACCAAGTGTTTTGTATTTACTGAGTGTTTTCCCTGTCACCTGATTTAGGATATAGGATTTACCACGTGTTTGACAAAATACACTCGGTAAAGATTGCGACAGTCGTTAAAGAGAGTGTTTCGTGTACTGTACTGAATGTAAGTGTACCCATATAAACATATAGCGACTGCCATCACTTCCTAAGTAGATGAGTGAGCTAGCTTACCAAAAATGGACCTAGTTGGGCAGGTGGTCATCCATAATAACTGAGACAAAGGGGTAGTTGCTTCTGTCGTGATAGGCATTATTTCATACTATTAATAGCAGATGAACGCAAACTTTTTTTACTGCTAGCAGCTGGGAACGGTCGATCATTATTTTCTTGTTGCATCCGCATGAGTTGGACGCTGGGGATCTTCATGAATAGCAAGTAACAACGTACATATGGAGGGAAAAAAAGAACATCATACATACACGCCGGGAACCCAGGTGTGTATATATATAGATATATACATATTACATTTCTGGCTTATTCAGGTTCACCTTGAGCCCATTCTTGAACTGGAGAAGAGTCAAGCACTTGATTTCCATGGCCTGAAAGACCGAGAATGAAAACACTCACATTTCTTTCATGGAGAAATATTTCTAATCGAGTTTTAGTCGGCAAAATTGAGGGAGAAACAAGACAGTAACATGTGATAGAGGTATTATCCATCTTTGCATAGATTTTCTATTTCTTTTTCAAAAAGATGCAGACTGTTAAAAATTTATTAGAAATACGAAGCAGCTCAAACATAATGAAAATTACATCGTGGTCTCTAACAAAATGACCACTACAGCTGCTAGAACGAACCGCTGACGCGTCGTTGTTGCTGCTCCCCAACAAAAGCCGGCTTGACCACTGTATGCATGTATGTGCGGTGTGTGGCTAACACCCCGCCCCGGCTGGTGCATGCAGAGACAGCCGGGCATGCGGACACACGCCTGCACGGCTCGCGCGACTTAAAAAGCTCGTCGCATACGTCTGGCTGGCTAGTGAGACCGATGTAACACATCGAGGGCCAAAGATGGCGATAGACGGGTCAAGGCATTACAGCGCGCGCGTGCAAGCATACGAGCCCTCGAATGCGGGCATGGTAAAACGCCCCTCATGGTCCACCTGTCATGGATTCCCAAGGCGGTTCGCCCGAGTGCGCGCTATCTGGGGAGTTCGGCCGCCACGGATGGCCCCAAGAAGCCAGCCGTGAGAGGCCTCCTCGCCAAGTCGTACGCACGCCTCCTGTCGGCCCGCGTGAGCAACACATCCCGAAGGATGGCTGACGCCGCCGACAAGTGGGTTCGTATAGACAGTTGTGCGCGGGCCAAAACGCTGGGGCTCACGGGCGCGCCAAAACCGCCGCGTGACGGTGGCCCCTAGGGTGCCGGTGGTCCACCTGTCTGGGCAGATCAGACGATGCAGAGAGCCCCTGAGAAATCCTTGTGGCATGCCACCTAGAAATGAGCGACTGGGAGGGCACTCTCGTCATCTAAGAGCCTCAGGAGGCGAGTACTCCACCATCCTTCATAGAAGTAATACCTATTCCCGTGAAATCCCTAGGACAATTACTAACTTATTTAACTGAGTGTTTATTGGGGAACACAGTAATTTCAAAAAATTCCTACGCAGATGCAAGATCTATCTAGGTGATGCATAGCAACGAGAGGGGAAGAGTGTTGTCCACGTACCCTCGTAGACCGTAAGCGGAAGCGTTATGACAACGTGGTTGATGTAGTTGAACGTCTTCATGATCCGACCGATCCTAGCACCGAAGGTACGACACCTCCGCAATCTGCACACGTTCAGCTCGGAGACGTCCCGTGAACTCTAGATCCAAGTGAGTGTCGAGGGAGAGTTTCCTCAGCACGACGGCGTGTTGACGGTGATGATGAAGCTACCGGAACAGGGCTTCGCCTAAGCACTGCAACGATATGACCGAGGTGGATTATGGTGGAGGAGGGCACCGCACATGATTAAGACAATTGTCAACTTATGTGTCTTTGTGGTGCCCCCCTCCCCCGTATATAAAGGAGTGGAGGAGGGGGAAGGGCCGGCCCTCTATGGCGCGCCCTGGAGGAGTCCTACTCCCACCGGGAGTAGGATCCCCCCCCCTTCCCTAGTTGGACTAGGAGAGGAAGGAAGGGGGAGGAAGGAGAAAGGAAAGGGGGGTCGGCCCCCACCCAATTCGGATTGGGCTTGGGGGCGCCCCCTCCTAGGCGTCCTTCTCCTCTCTCCCACTATGGCCCAATAAGGCCCATATACTTTCCGGGGGGTTCCAGTAACCTCCTGGTACTCCGGTAAATGCACGAACTCACCCAAAACCTTTTCGATGTCCAAACATAATCATCCAATACATGGTTCTTTACGTCTCGATCATTTCAAGACTCCT
This sequence comes from Triticum dicoccoides, assembly GCF_002162155.2. Lineage (NCBI taxonomy): Eukaryota > Viridiplantae > Streptophyta > Magnoliopsida > Poales > Poaceae > Triticum > Triticum dicoccoides. The sequence continues at coordinate 58,493,617 of NC_041392.1, read as the reverse complement.
CATCATGCCCATGGTCACATCCGGGACTCCGAACAACCTTCGGTACATCAAAACACATAAACTCATAATATCGATCGTCACTAAACGTTAAGTGTGCGGACCCTACGGGTTCGAGAACTATGTAGACATGACCGAGACTCATCTCCGGTCAATAACCAATAGCGGAACCTGGATGCTCATATTGGTTCCTACATATTCTACGAAGATCTTTATCGGTCAACTGCATAACAGCATACGTTGTTCCCTTTGTCATCGGTATGTTACTTGCCCGAGATTCGATCGTCGGTATCCTCATACCTAGTTCAATCTCGTTACCGGCAAGTCTTTTTACTCGTTCCATAATGCATTATCCCGCAACTAACTCATTAGTCACATTGCTTGTCAGGCCTATAGTGGTGTGCATTATCGAGAGGGCCCAGAGATACCTCTCCGACAATCGGAGTGACAAATCCTAATCTCGATCTATGCCAACTCAACAAACACCATCAGAGACACCTGTAGAGCATCTTTATAATCACCCAGTTACGCTGTGACGTTTGATAGCACACTAAGTGTTCCTCCGGTATTCAGGAGTTGCATAATCTCATAGTCATAGGAACATGTATAAGTCGTGAAGAAAGCAATAGCAATAAACTAAACGATCATAGTGCTAAGCTAACGGATGGGTCTAGTCCATCACATCATTCTCTAATGATGTGATCCCGTTCATCAAATGACAACACATGTCCATGGCTAGGAAACTTAACCATCTTTGATTAACGAGCTAGTCAAGTAGAGGCATACTAGGGACACTCTGTTTGTTTATGTATTCACACATGTACTAAGTTTTCGGTTAATACAATTCTAGCATGAATAATAAACATTTATCATGATATAAGAAAATAAATAATAACTTTATTATTGCCTTTAGGGCATATTTCCTTCAGTGGCTGCAGAGAAACATTCAGCAAAGATGGACGCGGCATCACCCTGCTGTCAACCGCGGAAAGGAGGGACACCTTCACGTGCTGTTTGCCAAATGTCTCGGACGTTATGGAGTGTCATTGGTTCAACACTCAGTATAGCATTGGCTATAGCAAGTGTTTAGTATTTACTGAGTTTTTTTCTCAGTCATTTGATTTTGGGATATAGGATTTATCGCGTGTTCGACAAAATACACTCGGTAAAGATGCCGACAGTCAGTAAAGAGAGTGTTTCGGGTAGTGTACTGAATGTAAGTGTACCCATAAACGTATAGCGACAGCCATCACTTCATAAGTAGATGTGAGCTAGCTTACCCAAAAAATCGTATATCTTATATCTTATCTTATATATATATTTACTAATTAGAAGCACCAATGAAGTCTCCACGTTAATCCTCAAAAGAACATTTTATCTTACTAATTGGAGGCACCTTTTATGTACTCTCATTAATCCACATCATAAAAATTAATTACATCATTGGATTGTAGAATTTACGTCCAGGATAAAAGGAAAACTAGCGTAACAGAGATGGTCCCGTCCCACAAAAAAGACATCTGACATGTTCAACGTTAATGGTATACAAAATAAATAAATCCTGGGTCAGTTCCCTCAAAATAAAAGGAAAGCCTCACATCAAAAAGGAAGTTAATCCTAGCAAACAAAGTAAATTGACCATCTGATCTCCAGATTAGAGATTTACAACCGTCACATAGAGAGGAGTCCCGGCTCGTTTTTATTTTTACTAATTAGAAGCACCAATGAAGCCTCCACGTTAATCGATCCTCAAAAGAACATAAAATTAACCTTAGGATATAAATTGTATGGCTAGGATCAACAAAGGAATAGTGAAACTTTAAAATAAAATACTGGAGTCCTTGAAGATAAAGAATCATGGAATCTTTTCTTATACGAGAGTCCAAGAAGAGACATTCATCACGTACTAAAAAATGATTCCTGAACTATCACATACTTATAAAGGATTATCATTACTTGTGTTCAGTCATTCATTAAAACACACACCCACATCCATGTTTCAATCAAAATAGAAAGTACATATGGTTATACGTACAGAACAAAAAGTCCTTAACCCCCACGTCCAAGTTCTTTCAAAAACAAAACAAGACATCTATCACGTATAGTGAAAAAGGTTTAAAAGGATTCCTCAACACTCATGTCCAGCCATTTAAAAAAACAGACAACATCTACGACCCGTGTTCCAATCAAAACAAAACAAAACAGATCTGGCTATCGTTGCATCTCCCAGTAGTGCGTACCAGCCCCCACCTAATGTTGTTTTTCATAGAAAAAGAATAAGCATTTGATTTTTTTTCCTCTGGTGTACATGTTGTCAAAGCCACCAGTCATTGGTGCAAGGTGGAGAAATCATGTGCCCACCTATGTCTGACTCTACACGAGCTCTTTGTGTCATGCTGATCTTGCACGTTAGCGGCAGAAGTCGCAAATATTTTTGCGATCCTAACGTTTGCTGGTGCCGGGCTGCTAAATGGTGGTCCCCCAACCTTATCATGGCTCTGGCTGTATCTGTATCACTTTGAATGAAGGCAAAGAATATGCTAACAATTATTGCATACTCAGATATTACTCACAAATGTTGTGTAGTCAATTATTATATTTTTAGATAACTTTTTATATGAAATAATATAAATTTATCAATTATATTGCGCACAACTTATTGTAAGTATATGATTCGACATGTGGGGCTTGAAAAAATATGAACTGTAGGGATTGTATGGTAGCTTCATACTTACAGTTTCTTAACCCTGCATCTTTTCTTTATAATCAGATTATATGCCATTATATATATAGTACTCTTACGGTGTACCTACATTTTAAAATCATCTTTGATTTTCTGTATGTGCTTCTAGAATTGTGCGGCATCGACTGATCATTAGAGGAAAGGGGCTACTGTGGAGTAGTTATAGAGTGTGAGATGCTGAGTTGCAACTCCGCAAATGTTTGCAACATGTCATGTGTGTGTTTTTCGTTGAAATCATCCTCATGCCATCTTTAATCATGATGCTTGAATTATACTAGTGGTTGGAGCGCCACCCAGTGGCGCCACTTAAGAGGAAGTTGTGCGTAGATTTTTTATTTAGAACAAATACATGAAGTCCTCGCCTTCATCTAGAAATACATTTTAAAAAATCATCACCTTCATCTAGAAAAAGAAGTAAAAAAGAAAAGAAAATATCACCAACGCAACGTACCAGCGAGCGCCACTATGTGTAGCCCTCCACTTAAAAAAAAGTGTGAGGTCATCACCTTCATCTGAAAAGGAAAAAAACATTTCAAAAAAATTCCTCATCTCCATCTAAAAATAATATCTCAAAAGGTTTTTCACCATGGCCAACCAACTTGCGCCACATGGCATAGCTGGTTGGCCACCATTCAGGCGACTCTTAATGGGTTTAATTAATGTTTGCCCCATCCTTGCATGTATGTATATAGAAAACGCATATGCTTACCCGACATTCATGGATGTACTAATTTGTGGTATTATGTGGTTTATCTACTGCTCAATGATATATTATCACCAAAAGGAGGTATTCTTAATATATTCTTCATCTTTACATTTTTTGTGTAGTTGATTGTCATGATTTGAAACACAGCAAAAACTTGTACGCCCTCCATAATCCTCACTTGTTGAAATCTCTAAAAGGACAAATATTTAGAAACGGAGGGAGTAGCATTGAAGCATACCATTTAATCATGAACGAACTAAAGGTATGTAAGGTTTCACCGTATTAATTGGGCCCTAACAATCATGAAAAATGGTTTATGTTTCTAATGATCATCTTAAAAAGCATGTTCCCAAGTCTATTTTGTATTTTTAACAGATGGATATATCGATGAAAATTGAATTATTTTCAAAAGATCTGTTTTCTTTTTAAAAATTTCTAGCCTGTGTAGGTGCATGGGCTGATGACTAGTGGACCTAGTTGGGCAGGTGGTCATCCATAATAGCTGCGAGAAAGGGGCGGTTGCTTCTCTCGCGATAGGCATTATTTCATGCTATTAATAGCAGATGAACGCATGGTCGTACAATGCTTGAAAATACATTACCCACTCAAGAAGCAACTATCTTTAATTTTAAAGACTCTTTTCGAACTGACAAAGAGTGAAATGCTGCAAAGGTTTGGATCGGCAACCCATTTGCTCGTGCCATATCCTCCATGCACTTACAGAAGACATTCCACGAAAAGCTGCTGCGAAATGCATAACATTCTTGTTAAATCATTGTATCAACCTGTCTAGATTTTTTAATTATGGAGGCCCAATTTAACGACACGTGTGTAGCACGGATGCTGCAGTTATGCACTGGCACGTGCCAAGACTATTAATTTTCGCTCAAAAGAAGAAGAACAAAACAAATCTATAATTATAATGAGAAACAGAAATGGTTAACGGGTGCTACTGCTAACCCAAATCAAACCCTTTTGGCAGCAGGTGGTCACCCAATGCAACATCGACGAAAATATGGTCCTTCCCATAAGTAGTTGATATATTCGCATATCTGCAACGGTAAAGCCATAATGGGATAAGATCTAACAGAAAATGACATTTGACCATTACGCGTGACGCGTCAATAATTGGCAGACTACAACCACTTGGTCTCTTTCAAAGCATATTTATAACACTGAAAATGAAAATAGTCATATTTATTCATGGAGACATATTTCTAAGGAAAACTCTTCTACCCTATAGTCTGATGGGAGGTAATGCATCAGACCAATCGACTACCGTCGATTCCGTCCGAATCTCATTAGTAAAGTGCCAATGAAGCAAATCGCTCTATAAAATCCCATGAGATGCAGCCAACGTCGACGCGGCACAATTCAAAACAAGCGTTCCAAACTAGAGCAGCTCAACTGCGCCATGCAGGCAAGCAAGAGTTCTCCAGCGAATCAGAACCACGGACGTAACATCTCCGTGGACATGTACCCGTTCATACGCAAGTACCAGGACGGCAGCATCGAGCGTTTCCTGCGCAGTCCATTCGTGCCGGCGTCGTCGGATCAGGCCCGCAACCGTGGGGTGGCGACGAGGGACGTCGTCGTCGACAAGGCCACCGGCGTGTCTGTGCGCCTGTTCCTCCCGTGCGGTGCCGCCGAGACCGCAGGCAGGAATCGGCTTCCTCTCGTCATCTACGTCCATGGCGGCTCGTTCTGCACGGAAAGCGCTTTCGGCCGGACGTACCACCGCTACGCGACCTCCCTTGCCGCCTCCGCCGGGGCCCTCGTCGTGTCGGTGGAGTACCGTCTGGCGCCGGAGTTCCCCATACCTGCGGCCTACGACGACGCTTGGGCCGCGCTCCAGTGGGCGGCGTCCTTGTCCGACCCGTGGCTGGCCAGCTACGCCGACCCCGCGCGCACGTTCCTGGCCGGCGACAGCGCCGGCGGCAACATCGTTTACCACACGGCAGTCCGCGCCAGCCACGAAGTCAACAACGACATCATGGACATCGAGGGGCTGATCATGGTGCAGCCTTACTTCTGGGGAGCCAAGCGGCTCCCTTTGGAGCTCGCGTGGGACGACAACGAAGCCACCGTGGCGGTGTTCCCACCGAACGGGGTGGACCGGCTCTGGCCGTTCGTGACGGCCGGCCAGGCCGGCAACGACGACCCCCGGATCGACCCTCCGGCCTCGGAGATCTCATCGCTGGCTTGCCGCCGCGTGCTCATCGCCGTGGCCGGTAAGGATAGCCTGCGGGGCCGCGGCCACCGCCTGGCGGCCCGCATGCGTGATCTCGACTCGCGTTGGCCTTGGATGATCCAGCGGCGCCGCGAGGTGACGGTGGTGGAGTCGGAGGGCGAGGAGCACGGTTTCCACCTCTACAGTCCGCTGAGGGCCACCAGCAAGAGGCTCATGGGGAGCCTCGTGGAGTTCATAAACCAGCAGCCCAACTCGTCGCCTGCGAATCCTATGGTGCTAGGCGTGCCCACGACGCCGTGCAAGGACGTGTTTGGGTATGGCATGGCCATGAAGGCCTGGTGCACACGGTCCAGTATGCCACGTAACACTGCTACTTCATTGAAGATTGGAAGGGTTGGGCCATCCAACACAAGATATAGGTTAATCTCAGGTCGACTGCTGATGACTGCTGGTAACGCTCATCACAAAGATCCATTATCTGCTGCAGTTCCCTGGACTTGTGTGATCAACAACTTCTTCTAGATGACAGCCGGACTGATAACGCAAAAATAAATGGAAAACGCTTATATATATACAGTTGTCTGGTAGGAAACTTTTATCAGACGGGTCATGTGCCGTTGATGCTCTTCCAATCTCGTGGCATATATTTCTAACCCAACTGCCCAAATTAACCTGATTCAAGAAAATCTCTCCGCGATACCTACCTCCGCCACCACCCCACTCCGCGACGTCTACAACTGCTTCAGGTAGCCAGTGCTGCGGTGCAGCGACCCGTCCCTCGTGCGCTGCTCCGCCTCCAATGCTGCTCTCTCCGATGACCTCGCGTCCCTCTCGCCGTCTTGCTTCACCAGTAGGACCATGCCCTACTACCATCCTCCCCATCACGCTGGTAAACCGTTTCAGTTTCACAAAGAAGCCTGCCAGCCCGGAACAGCCCGGCTAGTCGCCCTGGTACAACTTAAATCTGAAGCACTTGAGTTGATTTGTGTTACTTATGTTCATATCTTGATTCGGCGATTTTTCACAGGTGTCAATATGCTTTGTCCGTTGTGTACACCATATCTTCTACAAAAATTAGTTAATTTGGTACACAAATCTCAAACTATGCATCCCGATCAATGGTGGTAATGATTTCAAATTTCCATGCTTCCATGGAAGACTAGTTCTGTTCCCAAAGTACCACTTTCGTGCTACTTTGTTATGTAGCATCTAAATCGCAATATAGTTTGAACTCTATACATTTTGCTTCCATAGGTTAATTTCTTTTTGTATCCATTTCGTGCCTCGCAGGTTCGACGCGCGCGTACGTACGATCGAGCAGGAAACGCATTCTTTCATTCATGTGCGTGCGTGCGTGCCAAGGAAACGTGAACCTCCGACACCCATGAAGAAGAAGCAGAGAAGACGATGGAAAACGCGACCGTGTTTCGGCGAGGGACACCTCTGACACCCATGAAGCGGTCAGGTAGCGATACATCGTTTAGCGCACGGCCTTTGTTATAAATTTTCATACACTCTCTCCTCACTATTGTTGACCCCCCAAAATTTTGAGATCTCCACCAATCTTACATGCAAGCGAGTTAAAGGAAAGAGGAGACATAGATCTACGATTCCACCTGAGTGAGATTCGATTCCCCTGAGGTCTTCACGAAAATTGTCATTCTTGAGTTCGTTGGGTAGATGCATACTCCGGAAGATTGCAGAACTGCGGACACTCAGGTAAGGTTTCTAAAGGACAGAAACCGTCTGCCTCAAGGTCTACCCTCAGTGCAAGAGCAAACATTTTGTGGCCAAAGCTCGCGTAGAAGGCTGTGTCTTTGTGACCGTGTGAACTTTGTTGGCCACGGCCCTCTACAGTGGAGATTAGAATCGCCACAAGAATTTGAATTTCGGGATACGCCAACGTGGCACCGTGTGCTCCCCGGTTACTTCTTTCATCTCCGTTTTCCTGTGCTTAATCTACTTCTAGCTAGCTCGCTGGATTCGTGTGGAAGAATGAGGTGGTTGTGATCTCATTGGCTTGGAGAGCCCCCCTCAAGCTTGACTCCTTCAGCTATTTGGCACACACAGTTGAGATGATATAGCCGACCTCTGCAAGAACAAACAGATGGCGTCCTGATTTAAGCTTTTGACCCCTTCAACTTTGACACCCATGAAAAATTGGCTCAATTATCTTCTGCCAAGTGAGCTTCCCACATGACACATTAGCTGCCTACGCAGGGCGTGCGTGCATAGAGTCGGATTTTGTTTTCTAGTATATGATCAAAACATATCTGTGTTTTAATCTTCCAGACGTGGGATCATGCATGACTGGTGTATATGGAAACTTGCATATTCGATAGCTCATGTCACAAAGGATAGTTCTTTGGGTATGCAGAGATCATATTAATTACTTGTATTAAATCTAAGAGCAACAATATTCTTTGAGGTTTTCCCAACACAAATTAGATTTGAATTTGATGGGTACTTTAAATGGATAGTTGATACTTTAGAAACTGTATAAAGAAGTTCAGATTTTTTTAATCGTTAGTTTGCAAGAGTATCAAAAAATAACATATCTGAGCTTTGATCTGACACTACATAATGCAGCTCATCTTGTCTTATAAAAGATGTAAAGAGAAAACGTAAGAAAATACGATGGCTTATAAACCTTCAAACATACAGAGTGATCCGATTTTAGCAAACCATCGCCTCATTACTTCCGATGAGCTCAACACATACAATACAATAACAAGTGTTATGAATCTACACCCCCAACGATGTGAATGAAAGGGAATCGAACCGTTGTAACACGCCGTGAGTTCAATAAACTTGGATCATGAAGATCCATTTTCCTGTTGAAAAGACATAGATATCCCTCAGGCCCGTTATAGCTTGCTGCGATTCGCGAGTTCTTGCTTCAGCTGATCCCTCAGGACCCTTCTCAAAAGCTTGTTTGAAGCAGTTCTCGGGAACTCGGGGACGATTTTGACGTAGCTCACCTGTCAGGACGAACAAACGATCTCAATTCCCTCATTATGGATGTGCCCATCTGATCATCTGAACTGAATGTCAGAAAAGAGAAGCTCTTACCTTGAAAAGGGGGTTGAGGTTCTTCTGAATGGCTCTCTGGAACTTGCTCTTCAGAAGATTTGCATCGCATGCTGTGGATCCATCTTTTAGCACTGCCAATATAGCCAGTTGTTCTAGTCCCCCGCCAGAAGGTTTGATGCTAACAGCTACTGTTTCTAGCAGACCGTCATCGGCGCCATTACAAACCCGTTCGATCTCCACTGAACTTGTCTGGTCAGGCAAGAGCAATATTGAATTGGTTTCATGAGATGCAAGAGTGATGACATCATACTGAAAACAATGAAGAGGGAGCTTCAACCTTAATCCCTCCAAGATTCATAGTGTCATCTGCTCTGCCCTGCACGATATAGTAACCACCTACTGTCCTCTGGATTATATCTCCATGTCGTCGGAGTTGCTGCAGTAGAAATACCGTTACAACGTGTGAGCTTTCACCATTTTGGTTATTACTGATAACTTCTAAAAGTATGTAGTCAGATTTATTTGATTAGTTCAGCAAAGGGAACATTGACTCAAATGTTGCTAGTACTATTTTTCATAACACACTTATCATTGCAACTTATATCAGAGCACAATAGCATGCCTAAATCATACTCATCTTCTCGGTAGGGCTCCACTGGAAAACTTGGAGAACACACTGATTTTATAAAGCTTAAAAAGTTGACTGCTGCAAATGTCGAACATCTTCATAATTTTGTCAAGCAGTTTAGTAAAAATTGAGGTAAGCGACTCCATACCCGTCCTTTGTAAATGGGCATTCCATCAAAGTAAACCTTATCATGGTCAGCATTGAGAAGCCGATTGGTAGCACCAAAATATAAAGGGAAGAGACCCACTTCTCCAGAACAAGGCAGATCATCAGGCTGTCATAGCAAACGTCAAATGCTTACACAGCAAACGCAATCACCAAACTTAGAATATTCTACGAACAATTCTTACATATGGATTTCCCTGTTCATCGAGTATGACAAACCAAGTGGACATTGATGGACCACTGAAAGCTCCAAAAGCTTGTGGCTGTAAAAGTCTCCCTTGAATGTATGAGGATGCCAGCTCTGTGCCCCCACAGCACTCAACAATGGGCTTGTAACAGGTACGCGAAGATAGCCACAGATTATCATCAATATCAGAAGCCTCCCCTGTTGTAGCAAGTACCCTGCGATTATAGAAATTTAGCTTCTTTAGCGGAGCTTGTGATGAAGTTGAATGCTTCCTAACAGTGTAAGTAGCAACTTGCCTGATTTTGGTCCAGTCTAGCCCTTGAGTAAGATTCCCTGCCTTCCAAGACTTCACCAAGCTAGGCACAGATCCTAATACACTCACACGGGCATCCTGCAATTTGGACATTATCACGAAGCGCATGGGTAAAGAACAATTTATACTCAGCTTCTAATATAATATGCAGGGACTTTTGATAAAATCCTACCTGATTCATTCAGAAGAAAAAGCTCTATGATGCATAGAAAAAAAAACTTGGGAGAATAGACAAACTATGAAGTTAATTAGGTAGCCAGTAAGCCTTATCTATACCAGATTCAAGCGAAGTAATGGATACAAAAAATAAGAACAAGGCCAAGGCTTACTTTAACTAAAAAAAATGGAACAAGGACAAATCAACTTTAGCAGTTTAAACCAAGAGATGGTGCAAAATAGGCCACACCTGCACAAATTTGCAGAAACCACGTCCAAGTGGAGAACCATGATATAAGGCCAATGTTGCACCATTTAGAAAGCATGAGAATATTTGTATCGGTCCCATAACCCAACCCAGATTTGTAGGCCACAAGTCTACGTCCTTTGGTCGAAGATCCAAATGTGCCCAGGTATCAGCTGCACATCTTATGGGACAAAGTTGTGTCCACGGTATAACTTTTGGCTCTCCTGCACCAAAAGCAAATAGAACAGATCAAATCACACGTGAAGTTGTGAACATGGGAAACGGTGCAACCAGAGATTAAAGGAAATTGTGTCAGAAACTCAAGGCAGTGTTTACCAGTTGTTCCTGATGAAAACAGTATATTAATTAAGGCGTCTGCAGATTGATAAACTGGAGAGTACATGGATGACCTGCAAATCCAAGACATGTCGCTCCCATGTTGGTCACATCACAAAATCACCTCTGTTTTGCAATGTGGGTGTTCAAATTTTCACGAAAAGAAAGCATCTGAACAGAGTTGTTTATTTTGAGTGACATGGAAGGATCATTTGCTGCATACCTCCCGGCAGCACGAGAAAGAAAATCTTTCCAGGACATATCACCATTCCTTGGTGTAACTCCAAGACTATCTCCAGTTGCAGGAATTACAATAGCTTTAGCTGAAGTCCCTTCCATGACACGGCTGAAGAATATAATTTGACATATTTAGTTAAGTGCTGAGAATTGTTCTGTGATAGTTCAGTATGTTCATGCAAAAAGGTATAAATGAAACACAAATTGTTACATCAATGCAAAATGATTATTTTCACAAGCTGTGATCCTGCTAAATAACTACAATTTTCTTGTTAAAGCTGAGCAAATTAAGTTACTGAAATACATATATTAACTAAATAATTACCGAAAAAGGCTTTCGCCCCGCTTTACAAATAAAGCAAACCGCCACAAGCAACGAGTACCAAACACGAGTTCACCACACACACACACAACAAGAAGTACAAGGTTCTGCTGAGGGCACAGCTCAACAAGCCCAAAGAAACATCATATACCTGTAAAGTGGAAATTTCTTCCCTCCCCTAATTATGAAATCCTGAAATCCTGTGGAATTAGTATAAACACTACTATAGTACTGATGATCGTAAGACTTGCTGCTTGCTACAGTCGAACCTGGGTAAAAATTGCCTTTGCTTTTGCGACCCTCATGCGATTGCCAATCTCTTGGGGTGCAAAACTGTCTGCTATTCCCACAACAACAAAGCCTCCAAGGATGATTGCCAAATAAACAATAACCGCATTGCACGTCATTGGCATGTCTATTGCAATCCGGTCACCCTTTCGGAATATGGTATCAAGGGCATTTGCAACAGTCCTGAAAATACCAAAGCAACAAAACCATGATGATGAAATTGTACAATAGAACAGAAGAAATTTAAAGGTTTCTGCATGCCCCCTACTCTTAATTTGTTAAGAAATGCATACATCACTTGGGTGCGAAGCTCCTTCAGCGACATACGATTCACCGGATAATCGCCAAAGCCCTCATTCCTCCAGACAATAGCGATGCTATCATCTGTCCTGTTCTGGGAAGGCCAAGGTAGCAGACAACATTCGGCAATGTTGAGCACTGCGCCGGGGAACCATGACCCTCCCTTCTTTGATTTATCTGATGCATCTAGAATCGTCTTTGGTTCTCGTACGAACTTGACGGAGAGCTCGTTCAGCACCAGTTTCCAGTAGACCTACACAATGATCGCCTAGGAGGCTATTATGAAGAAATAAAACTTTGAACCGATGTTCTAGTTATCCACTTGTTCTGTCTGTGAAGTAAATTCCAAATTTAGAAAGGAAAATTGACCTCCTGGTTCTGAACAGAGAATTTGTGGAAGAGGCCAAAGCTTGAAATTGGATCCTTATATGATGCTCCTAACAGCTTGGGACCATTCTCTTCCATCACTCTCCCAAGATTTGTTTGCTTACAATCAGTCCTGCAACAATCATGATAACTGTGTCATGAAGTAAATTATATATACACCAGTCATCCTATCACACAGTAGTGCTAAATGATGCGAATCCACAGAGCAGTTATAAGCTAGCTAGTACCAAAATAGCACTAGTATCTTACTGTTGCTGTTAGACTCAAATGTTGTTAGCTAGACAAAAAATACTGGGTTAAATGGAACCATATAAGCTTAAGTGACTCGTGGAATTAGACTAGCAGTCACTTTCACCGTGGATTAGCCATTGATTGCTCCCACTACCCGATTGGATCAAACAGTTGGTAGCAAATTAAGCGCCGGGAGACAAGCCCTGTTCAGCTGTGCTTCTAGGAAAGAAAAATGGACGGCGGCCGGCGACTTACGGGGAGGGGAACCAGTAGGGCGGCGGGCCTCTCTGGGCGCGGTCCCAGCCGGCGTAGACGGAGTAGTACACCAGCTGGTGGAGCGCGTGCGGGTGGTCCGGCCGTAGCACCCCCGCCGCCACGACCGCCGCCCACGCAGCGGCCGCGTCGGCGCCGCATTTGCCGGTCGCCGAGCGGAGCGCGGCGAGAAAGGCCACCGCGTCGGCCGCCGTGAGCCCGGCCGCCTCCACGTCTCCCGCCCGGATCTCCCCAACGCTGCCCCTCGCGGTCGCCGCCATGCCCCGCCTGCTCGGCTGCTGGCTCGCTCTCCGCCGGCCTCGCGAAAATCTCCTTGTGGGCAGTGGGCACGGCGTCCACTGCCATGCTTATCAATACCATCTGTCTCCGGATCAACAAACTGCATTTATGTCATCTTGTAACAAGTCCGGTGCTGGATTTTTGCATTTGCCCTTCTGGTGGATCGCCGTCCCAGTACCTCACTGGCAATAATACATGGACCATCCATGTTGAGCGAACCAGCCTGGACCATCAGAGATTTTTATTTTTGATGTAAAACACGGCGCCTCAATATTAGTTATCTTTTTGTACTGAGTTCTCCTAAATTTTATATATTATATCCCCTATTTGTCAGTTACCCGAAATAGTTATATCTACTCCCTCTCTCTCAGTTTACAAGGCGTGCGCGTATCCCTAGGTCGTCAATTTGACCAACCTAATACAAGTCATATATTACAAAAAATATACCAATATAAATTTTAGATGTTCTATTTTTAAAAAGTATAATTTTTGTGTTATATAGTTTATATTAGGGTGATAAAATTGGCAACCTAGGTATACGCGTAGGACTTGTAAACTGTGACGGAGGGAGTAGTTCATTTCTCTCTCTGATATATACAAAATCATATTTTTCTCAAAATATATATGTCCTTCACGCACGTATTATGATGCTAATCACCATTAGCACGGCACGTTTACATAGTCGATCATCTGTTTCAATAACAACACGGGTGGCCCACCGGCACCTACATCCACATGCACATTTATACCTCTGATCGGGACCCCGCTAAGCGAGATCGTTGTATCTGCCACGCCGCTTGCCTGGCACACCGCCGTTCACCTTCACGTTGTCGATGCATGCAAAATTCACAAGGAGCCGAAGTCATCCAAGTATTCAGCCAGGTATGCAAATCTGAAGATCACCAGCAGTCCCCCATTGTTTTCTCCTAGATCCCCATTTCCGATCCATACGTAAGTTCGTAGCAGCCTCTAGTATCAAATAGCCATTGTCACCCAGTTCGCCGCACATTAACCAGTTCCTCCCCAACCCCATGATTTGACTGTTGCCGTTTACCTATAAATTTTTTTTTTGTTTCCATCATTTAAATACGCATCCACATGCTATACCAGATATAGCAGAACAGCAGCAAACATGAATGTCATGCCGAGTGGACTCTCTGGAAGCGTTCCGCTCAATTAGGACCCCAACCTGGGAGTGATAATGTTGAAGATCATGTCAGCAAGTCGCTGTCAGATGCAACGCTCACATCCCGGATTTCAATCCAGAAGGTCTGTTGCTGGTTTCCCAGTTTAGTCATTTCAAGCATTGTTCAAGATATCAGCCGATATTCCGATAAATCGGCGATTTTTCGCTTACCGGGGGTCGGACCGATAAGATAAATCGGTCGATATACCGATAAACCGGCCGATTTACCCTTTATCTTGAGACGACTGATAAGTTTCCGATAAATGATATCCCCAACATTTAATTTCAAGCGTGGTCTTGTTACCGAGACTCAATTCGGAGGGCTATGCACTAAAAATCACACACAAGTTGAATCTGAAATTCAGTTCATCCCCAATACTGCCATGTTTCTATGGCCGTCACGTCTCTCTGATTCAGGTTCCCCTCTTATTCCCTACTCTCTGTCTCTCTCTCTCTCTCTCCAAAGATTCATGGTCTGACCAACAGAATTTGATTCATGTCATTCCTCCACCCTGTCACCAAACCCTGCCCTAGTGCGGTTGAGAGATCCCACGGCGCACGGACTGGCGGCGGTGGGATGCCTTCTCACCTCCCCATGCACGACAGTATTGGCAAGATGATACAGTCAACGAGTATATGGGGGCTAAAATTGCTGCTCTGCTGATCCAAGTGAGCACGAACATAATCATATTGCCACTGTCCTACATGGCTACATGTACTGCGCATCTGCTGCACGTTTTATTTCTTTTTCAAGAAATGTGTTTCTTGTTCAAGAAACAATGAAAGGATCTCACATATCTTTTTACCTCAGTTGTGCTCGAGTGATTAAGGATTGGGGGTATCTAGAGTTATCACAGCAATTGGATTAGTGATTATTGGATACTGCTGGTTAGACCTCGTGTCTTATACATGGTTTGGAGTTACATCAAGTACAATTTGTGGAAAACGAGTGACCAGAACACATCCCTCTGTTTGTCCTGTTTCTTTATTTGATGACAACTTATATGATTTGGACTCTCTGAACCTTATCCAGATCGATAATGTGATCATTATTGTTAACCTTGAAGCTTTTGGGGAGGAAGCTGAAGTTCATGTATATATATTTATAGCATCGTATCATAGCGGCCCAGAATATCATTCTTTATAGAACTTACCCATTCATCTTGGTTCATGTATATACTCCCTCTGTTTCTTTATATAAGGTGTATTTGTTTTTTGATAACATTACAGAATGTAAGATGCATTTCTTCTAATTCCTCATAATTCCCTTGTTATACCTCCATAAAAAGGAAAGTACCTCTCTCTTGATTGTCTATATCTCTCCTTATAGAAAAAGAAGGAAAGCATCTCTCTGTCGATTGCATGTATCTCTTACTTTCCTGGACTAACTGATTTATTTGCCACTAACCAACAAATTTAGCAAGGGTAATTTTCTCCTAACATGTGCCTTAGTTACCATGTCAAAAATAATGCACCTTACATAAAGGAACGGAGGGAGTATGTTCACAGGGGTGATGTGCACGGCGTTCATGCTACGGGTGATCACGGTGCATGCTGGGGATGCTGACGCCGATGCCGACTGGGCCGCACTAGCACACCCTCGTAATCAAGATTGTCATCACCTTTAACATGATGTTTGTCTCCTGTGCCGTTGCCATGGTCTCGAGGTTGGTACGTTCATTAATCTGCCACAGATCCCCTGTTTTGACTTCTTAATTTTTACTGTCCTAAATGGTAACTCTCCTTTAGATTTATGACTCGGTTCTTCTCGGTTTTGGGTACTCTTGGTGGGCATCATCTTCTTCTCCATGGTGCTCAACCAACTGCATAAGGAGGTCGGGTATCTCGGATCAGATGTGATGGAGGGCGCTGCACAAGAGAGGTCATGTTTGGACGACATTTGAATTTCGCCATGCCATGCTGCTGCATGAACTATCTCCTGGCCAGGTAACAGTTACCAAATGCTCTAGAACTTTCTGTGCAATATCACACTATTATGCATGATTTATGTGCCAAGTTTCAATTTAAGCAAAGTTCATTTGGTATTGAAAGAGTGAAGCTACCGAGGGTGATTCCTTAGGTTTTTTCACCTTGATGGTATGGACCTGAACCCTGGCAGTTCCTATGATTAAAGACGGGTCTGCCCCAAGGGTACCAGCGAGGGATTACTTTGGCGGAACAACAGGACAGGTGGAGACCACCTAGGTGAGAGGTGGGCCTGATCACTAGTCGTGGTCCACGAGTTACCTAGTCGGAGCGACGACCCTGGTCGTTTTCACGAGTTACTAATAATACACTAACACATTTGGGTATTTGAACTGAGTTGGGCTATGTGCCTTTGCGCACTAAGCACCACACGGGATAATGGTTTATGGGCCCTCGGTGTCATACGTTCCCTCCGAAAGCAATTTAGATGTCACATTTCAGATATGCGGGCTGATTGTTGGGGTGAGCTGGTTACGCCTGCTTATGTATACAGAGGCACCCTTGGGTCCCGGCCAGCCACGCAATGTGCATGAGTGCTTAGGGCGATCGTCCATGACCCCTTCGCATTTAGGATTTAGACCGGCGTGTTAACCTCTTTGGAGAGTCTAGACTGGTCTACAGCGTGCCGATCATGCGAGGTTGGGCATTATCTAGTAAAGTGTGTCCGGGCAGAGTTAATCGAGTGTGTTGGGTAATGTGGTGCACCCCTGCAGGGAAGATATATCTATTCAAATAGCCATGTCTACGATAACAGGACGCTCGGAGTTGTATCCTGATCTACTACAACTAGAACCAGATATTGTTATAATACTTAACTGCGATAACTACTCCGGAATTGCTTTCTCGTATGGTAGTCAAGGAAGGATCTCAGGGCATTGCTAGTATTAACACATCTCAGGGCGCTACTCTCTTCTGATGCTGCAAAATACTAGTTTTTTTAGGATAGGATTTCCCCTCTCCACTCTAGCATTCTGCAGTACAGTCCAAAGACATAGCACCAATCATCATACCAGATTAATTCACTAGTCCAATCTACAAAGAATCAACTGATGAATTGAATTGACTGAAGGGCTCGTTTACATACTGTACCAACCAGTCACCGAAAATCTGAATCGCATATTAGCAAAGCCAGAAAATGGTACAATCATCCTCTTCCACATAAATTTAGTGATTTGAGCGGACGTTTCAATAAAAACTGGACCGTGGATTTGCCAAACCAAATACACTACTAATTTATTAATCGGGCTCCATACATGCAACCATTTCGGTTCATCTGAGATGCAAACACATACATACATGTCACACACATCGAAACATGAGCTCGTGTACGTCTATTTTTGTTTCCCGACCTCCGCATCCTAGGTGTACACACATGACACATGACCTGCCTAATTAAACACGAGATTGGAAAACAAATAGAAATTGAAGGTACGCTAAGAAAATAAATACTTAATGCATGCCTGCATGAGGATGGAGTAGTATCTAAGTACATGGGAGCTGAAGGTGAAGGCATCTTTCCTATCACCGTAGTACACCGGCTGAGGAGAAGTGCATGGATGAACCCGAGTACATATGAACCCACTTTGAAAAACACATTTCTAAATTCTAAAAATATCTGGAAAAAAATTGCACGGGTACGTCTCCATGTTCTATGTGCGTGCATAAAGTTTCACGGAAAAATAACTTTTTTGTGGCCTGTGCAAAAAAAACAAAAAATTATGTCATGAAACACTATTTAGAAGCACTGAAATTTGTCTTTTTTACGGAGGCAAAACAAAAAGACATCTTTTCATAAAACTTTGTGCCGCGTACACACATTTGCAAACATGTATGCGTGATATTTTCTTTTGATTTTTTTGATATTTTACAACGTGCTTAAAATGCATTTTATGAAAAATGGGTGCATATGCCCATGGGTTCAGATGGTGCCCTCTCGCCCACTGAGTGTGAAGTTGACTACCCGTTGCACCGCAGGCAGCTGCTGACACCCATGTTTGATTCGAGCTTGGTTGGTGCAAAGGCGACCTCCTCTGTTACATTGTGCTCATTGGCGTAGCACTCCACGCAGTTGGCCACATCCCTATTGTCCGGGGCTACATGCACGTTTCCATTAATTTAACTATTTCAATACTATGCTAGAGATTAGCTAATTAAAATTAACCATGGTTAATTGCACATATATGTGATTTTTCCAACTTACTTTGGATGAAGCAACAAGATCATTCATTAGGTGCTCAATCTTGGCGCATGACATGACGACATCAGGGTATCCAATGCCCAATGGCGATTCTAGTAGGTAAGCTTCAATAGGGTGAAGCATTCCCTCCAAAAAACTTAATTATTTTGCTACTACTCTAGATACAGCCCATGGACACACGGAGGACATCTACAAAATACAAAAAGGTGCAATCGAACTCGAATAGATATAGTTATGTACTCCCTCGGTCCGGAAATACTTGTCTTAGAAATAGATATCTAGGAAAATGTGAGCTTATTACTACAACACTATTGAGATATAATGGCTATTTTCGTAGATAGAACCAATTTTTGTTCAATTTTTTTATATTTTTGAAAAAAAATGCAAATAATTTCAGTAAACAGTACATGTTCCCATAGTAATTTGAAATTTTTTGGGCTTATTTAGACTACCCTGTTAGGAGATAATTACCATCTTACTTAACAGATCCAAATTTTGACAAATGAGCGTTTAGTTTACATGACATTAACTTTGAGCCCACCCTCCATTCTCTTCGTGGATTCGCCAATGCAAGTGCCCACTCCAGTGCTCCCTTGGGAATTTCATCACCCATGCAAACCATTGTATGGACGCATAGCTCTGCCGCACCTATGGACATGGTACCTAAATGCAATTTATCTTCAAACCTAAGCTTGTGATTTTTGTGCATCCATTCAGCTTCTTGGGGATAACAACTAGACAGATGTTGGAACTGCATGCATGCGCATGAGGAAAGGTAGCAATTCATTAAACACACAACAATTTCTTTTAATTAATATGCTTCGAAAAGTAGACATAGAAATGATTCCCCAAGATAAACACCATGACATGTTTTTTACGCAAATTAATGGCCAATCCATGTTACAATATTGACTGTTTTGTGACAAAGGAAGTATATGTAAGGCTAGTCATAGTGGGAGTAACTTAACTAGTAAGATAGTGCACTTCGAAAAAATTCTGCTTATGTGGCAAGTAATTAATAAGAGGTGGTAACATAATATGTTACTGTAACATAACGCTTTCCAAGACAAGATGAGTCTAAGAGCTAATAAATGAAGCCATCTATGATACTACTATTATGTTACTTTGCATTATGAAGGTACTCCCTCCGTCCGGTGAAGAGTGAACATCTAGAGATTTTAGGACAAATTATGAAGTCAAGTAAAAAATGCATTGGAAAAGGGTAAGCCACCATCTCTCTCCTCTTTAATTAACCAACACCCAATGAGCTAAGTGCATGTAGAAATTAAGAAGACCATGTGTAGATGGTTATTGGTCTTGATTACCGTGTGATGAGAGAGAAGTATTTTTTCCTACTTTAAAGTGCATTGGAAAGATAGAAGTACACTCTTTTATGGACAAATTTTGAAGCCACACGCACACTCTTTACCGGATGGAGGGAGTAGTAACTTAGACTACTGTCATATGCATGACACTAGTCTAAGTTACTCCCCACTATGACCAGCCTAAGGTTTCTGTTGTTTGGTAACAAACCATAAATATTGTATTCACTTAAATACCTCTAGGACATTTTGCACTAGGAAGATAGTAATATAGACTAGTGTCATATACATGTCACTAGTGTAAGTTATTACTCCCCGCAATGACTGGCCTAACCACTACATTTGATTGGGTTGGAGATGTATTGGTGTTAACATAAGTAGGTTGGTTCTAAGCTGTCGTTCGTTGGTTCTACCTCTGCATTCATTGTTGATTGTGATGTAGTGGTCCTGACGTTCTGGAAGTAGTAGTGATGACGTTCGATCTTAAATTTGGCGATGACGACCCTCTAACAGTTAGACTAGCCACAATGAGAGTAATTTCAGCAGTAACTTCAAATCCAACTCAACAAATTTGTCAATGTGGCAATGAGTTAATGAAGAGAGAGGTAGTTCTAGTAACTTAGCTAGTTACTGTAACATCACATGTCCCAAAGCAATATAAGTCTATAACCTAATAAATGGAGCTTTGCATGACACCACACCTATGTTACTACCCACTATAGTAATATAGTCTAGAGATATGTGTATGTTACTAATGTATGTTACTTCATTGTGGCTAGTCTTACCCTTAAAATATTTTAGTCCACAGACCTGGTAACTACCACCGAGATTCAGACCGTTCTATTTTCGTTACGAATGTAATGGGAAGGGGCTGAGCCCGGTTCAAGAAAAAAATTAATCAAGATCCAGGTACAGCGTGCAGTTGCCGTGGTCCAGGTCCGAGTACCACCCCACCGATGTTCTTGGTACAGGTCAACATCTACACTTAATTGGGCTGGTCCTAACGAAGCTGCCGTTGATTTGGTTTCTGATTAAGTTGTGCCGCTAGAGGTTAGTTAGATATCCCATTATTTTTATACCGAGCCTGTGTGTACTAGTCGCTTCATTTGATCTCTTGCGTGTTGCTCGTAAGACTAACTCTAACCAATCCCTAAAAAATAGAGAAGGATCTAGCGGAGTAAACTTTTACTCTTCTATAAGTGGCCGCACCTAGCTGATCTCCTAAATTTAGTGGAGTAAAAAATAATTTGTATAGATTTTGTGTCCTAGCCACATGAACTTCAAACACTTCACAATATATATCATAAAAGCATTCAAATCAAAACATTCATAACATAACCGTTAAAAAGCATAAATCTCATCATCACGAATTTCAAATTCAAACATGCATAGTTCATCCAAAATGCATTACTTCAAACACAAAGTTTGACCAAAATCACCACAAGCATAACATGTGTATGTTGTGGATCGAGCCAACCAATCGCATGCACGAACTCAAACGAAGTCCTCGGTGAAGAAATTGTCACCACCGCCACCGCTACCTTCCTCTTGGACACCATCACTACCACCATCGTTTCAGCCGCCGCCACCACCATCACCACCACCACCATCCTCTCGGCCTCCACCAAGGCCACCATTCCGAACAGAGCTTTCCGTTTGGGTCAAGATGTCCCCACGAGTGAGCTCCCAATGCTTTCTTGCGGTTTCATCCATTGTATTTGGATGCATGAACATGATAGCACGATCTCCGGCTTTCTTGGCATCACGAATCCTCTCCTCCTCAAGTGCAAGTCTACGCCCCTCCACCTTCAACTTTCTCTCCTCCGCCACTAACTTGGCCTTCCATTTCTCATCATCCAATATGTCGAGCTCATTCTACCTCACCATCTTATCTTCTTTGCGTTCGGTTGCCAACAACTTCTTGGCCTCAATCATAGCCACAAGTTCTTCTTTTTATGTGCCACCGTATGCATTTCTCTTTTTTGCAATTTTTTCCCTTCCAGTCTATATATTGTTGGCCTCTTCATCAACCTCGTTGTCCTCCTCAACGGATATGCTCAACCTTGTCTCTTTGGAGTGGTCTCCGGAAATCTTTGGATCCACTTCTCGTTCTTGCATAGCTCTTTGGAGCAATGAGCAACATGAAGGGCTTGTGGCCGAACTTGTGTTCCTATGCTTGAATAGTTCTTGATGTAGGGGCCATACTCCGCCACTTGCACACCACTTGGTGGTACATGATTCACTTGATTGATGCAATCGGACCATCGGTTGCATTGGTCATGAATGGTGCTCCAAGGATACCCAAGAGAACCTTGTGTACGGCTTGATTGCACTTCCACGGACTTGTTGTGGTAGTCTGTAACTTCCCCAAAACATAGTCTTGGTTTGATTCGTTTCAATCGTTGCATCCATGAAGATGTTCATTCAAGCATAACATAGAGCAACATCTTCAACTTGATTGTAGTTGGCGGTGTGTGACCTTGACGACCACATGCTTGCTTCAGCCACCTCCTCAACTTCATCTTCATCGGTCATCTCCTATTCTTCCATCTCTTCGGCCGCCTCCGAACGATCCCAAACTAAGTCATAATTGAGATCATCTAGCCCCATCACCGCTGAGGACTCCAAAGACGCTAAAAATACGGCCATGTTCATCTCCACACTACGACAACAAAACGAACAAACTCCATCACCATCGGTCACCAGCAATCACCGTCTAAAACTCGTTGGCCGAAATGTGAAAGACGGTTTTCTTTACCTTGTCGGCATTTAGTGGAGCACTTGGCAGCCACGACCCTTCTTGCCGGCAGTGGCCGGCGGGTGTCTTCGCTACCCATTCCAGCGGGAGGGCCGGTCATCGGTGTCAGTATGCTTGGAATTTATGATTAAGATATGATTTTACTTGTTGCTCTAAGATGGAGGCTCCACACCTCCTCTTTTGATGTGAATTTAATGAGAGTGAAACCTTAGCTTCTTATGCCAATTGTGTATATAATTACTATGATGTGGAACAAATAGAAGAATTTGTTGCTTTTAAGGCTGCTTATAAAATTGAATCTTTGTTTGAAGAGTATGAAGATTGTAATGATGCTCTTTACCACATATATCATTTATATACCAGGCTTACTACTTGGGGGAGAATAAAACCACACATCAAGACACAACGGATGGTGCGGGTGCATTGGCGAATCCTCCACCGAACCCGGAGCAAAAGATGTTCCCAGGGCAACACACCGGATTGTATCCCAACGGTCTAGCAGCTGCATGTGCTGCCTGTGCTACCATCATCACGAGTAGGCAAACTTGCATCATGAAAAACACAATGATAACTTGGAAGATGTTATTTTTCGCCATTGCCTAAGAACTCGAGCACGCATGGCGGCTAGCTCGAGCGCGATGGCCAGCGCTAGTATGACACGGCCGCCCGCCCGAGCACAACGGCCAGCATGCATGCATGGTTGCGTGAGCATGGAGGCCAGCTCGAGCGCGATGGCCAGCGCTAGCACTGCACGGCTGCGCAAGCACAATGGCCAGCACGCAAGCACGGCTGCGCGAGCATGGCGGCCAACTCGAGTGCGATGTCCAGCACTAGCACGGCACGGCTGCGCGAGCACAACGGCCAGCCCGAGCGCGGTGGCCAGCGCTAGCACGGCACGGCGGCGAGCACGACGGCTAGAGCGCGGGGCGCGGGGGCGGCGCGGGCACAACAGCCATGCCGAGCTGCGACACGAGCGTGGCACGGCGGGCACAAGAACCAGGCGCAGATGAGCTTCGGCCCCGGCGCGGCGGAGGACGGGCACTGCAGCCGCAACACCTGCGAGCTCCGGCCGGCCAAGGCATAGCAGCACCGCCAAGCGCGAGCTCCGCAGCCGCGTCCTGCCGTCTCGGTCTTCTGGTCGTAGTTGCTGCAGGTGGGGTCTTCGATCGCTAGAGCTGACGTGGAGCACTGCCCAGGCGTGTCCGGGAATGAGTGGGAACTCTCGTAGTGACCTCAGATTTGGTCTCGGCTTGAGCTGGTCAGTCCGGATGTTTAGGGATGAAGTGGGGGGTTCGGTTGGGTCACTCTTTTTCACCGGACACTAACAAACGAATGTTTCAGACTTTCAGAGGAGAAATATGAGGTTTGGCTGTAGATGCTCTTAGTTTATTTGCAAAAAAATGTAAATGAGAGAAAAGATTTGTCATTTTCATTATTAACAAAAAATAATTATCTGGTTAATTTTTAAAAATCAAGCAAAAATCATAACAACACGCCGAGCAGACTATCGTCATGGAACATGACAATACACATGGCAGCAGCCGATCTAGCTACCAACGTAGACTCCACACAGAACCGGAAAGAGCAACCGCCATGGCTGGACAAAGGCGTCATCATTATCACCTATCGCCCTAGATCCAGTGACTCCGACTTCATCAAAGGCGACCATGAATAATGCAATCATCACAAGTTGACGCACTTAACAAACATCTATTAGTAGAAAATGGGCATTAGAAGCGGCCTCCGCAAGCGGTTGTGATCAAATAGAACAAAGTCGATTGTAATATGCACACCGGAGGCGGTTAGAACAGCATAACCTCTTGTTGTAAGTATTCAAGATGGATGGTAATAAAAAAACTTCATCTACTGTTGAATCCGCTTGCGCTTAGTGAGTAGCTCGGGGCAGGGCCTTCACTTCTCTTTATCTACTGATCCTCTGCCTTCACTTTAGTTTCCGTCCATTTCCCTTCCCTTTTCCGGTCGCCCAGACCCTATGCCAAACTCCGTCCCACCAGATGAATGGTCTGTAATTTCTGATTAACCATTGGAGTTTCTGAGAACTCTTTAAAGTATAGATAGATAGATTACACATATAGGATCCACAACAAACAATCCTTTTGTGCTCCGTCAAAGAGCAAAGAGTTGTATTTATATATGATTTTGATTTTTTTTAGGAATTGAGCACACGCAAAGAATGCTTTACCCTAGCTCTGAGGGTGTGTTGGATATACAAATGCAAATATCGAGCTTTGCTCACGGGGTGCGAGTGCGAGAGAAAGACGTTGTTGATATACACAAGGATATGTGTTTTATTTTCTGCTTTTGGAAGGATGGTTCTGTAAGGGTTGGACCATTTTAATATATATATTTTGAACTCAGGAAGAACCTAGACCTAATTAGATAAGCATGAAACATTTTACAAAAGGACCCAACAGAAAGTAGAAATGACAGCCCAGATGAGAAACTTTACAAATAGGACCCCAGTAGACAAAACATGATGCAACATTTTACAAAAGGACCTAACAGAAAGTAGAAATTACAGCCCAAATGAGAAACTTTGCGAATAGGGCCCTAGAAGACGAAACAAAAAGCAATCAAGTCCTCGGCGTCTGCTTCGATCCTAGCCCGGAACCACCACTACGGGGGACGAGACCATTTTAATATATGACCTTGAAATTCATGGAAAAAGAAATAGTGTGCATCCCTGAATGCACAAACAAGCCTGCCAATAGTAGTTGGTTTCTAATAATTGGTGGCATACTCCATTACCCAATAAATGCTTTTAAAAAGTATGATCTCTGCGAAAAAATAAAGAATGTCACCATAACACGGACGATCTTGACACAACGTATGACCAACAGAATGATAAAACGGAGATTCCCAAAGGCACGGACTGCAGACTCATGAGGTCAACCTGTATGCCTAGCCACTCTCTTTTTGTCGTAAATCAATGTGGCAAAATAATCTAGTTTTCAAAAGGACTAAAGCAAACATAACATTAAGTCTCTTTGCGGTATACTCCGAACAAGATATATAATAATCTCCTCCCATTTTATTATGTAAGTAACCAGTACAATAACTTTTTGAAAGTAGCATCACAAATATTCAGGATTAGGTACATGAATCACATATATCATTTATATGTCAAGCTTACTACTTGGGGGAGAATAAACCACGCATCAAGATACAATGGATGGTGCGGGTGAATTGGCCAATCCGCTACCGAACCCGCAACAATAGATGTTCCTAGGGCAGCACACTGGATTGTACCCCACCGGTCTAGCAGCTGCATGTGCTACCGGTGCTGCCATCATCATGAGCAAGCAGACTTGCGCCATGAGAAAAACAATGATCACTTGGAAGATGCCATTGTTCGCCATTGCCTAAGAACACAAAACGATAGAAAATATATAGTTATGTAAGAATCTATCAACCAGAATGTTTTTGTGGTCATGAGGGGTACCGTTCAGTCGACTTATATAGATATGTTGGCATCAAGGCTATCCTTATCCAATTAATGGCATTAAATGACATGTTTCGTTTTTCTTTGGATAAAGGTCATCCTTATCCAAATAAATGCCAAATAAATCTCTACTACTTAAAAAAAGAGTAATGTTTCTTTTGCTGCCGACTTTTTTTAGGCAATCTCGCGAAGCTTTTATTTAACTCGTCATAATGTTTACAGGGACGAAAGATAGATCTCCTGGGTTGCCTAACCACACATGGTGGCCAACTCCAAGTGAGAGAGCATGCTTCGCTAAATTATGAGCCTCGACATTCGAGCCCCTAAACTCATGACTAAAAAAGCAGGTAACAAAATGCTTAGATCGATCTACAATCTCCCT
This sequence comes from Triticum dicoccoides, assembly GCF_002162155.2. Taxonomy (NCBI): domain Eukaryota; kingdom Viridiplantae; phylum Streptophyta; class Magnoliopsida; order Poales; family Poaceae; genus Triticum; species Triticum dicoccoides. The sequence goes on along the minus strand of NC_041392.1, from coordinate 58,467,304 downwards.
AATGATAGCTCCGTATGCCGCTGCACTCATCTGCCCGATATCATCAATATGACCACTTTGCAGTCTGAGGCCATTGAAATCCCGCGCTCATAAAGATCATCTGTCAATGCGAGTGATTCCCGTACTGCCGAAGCCTCTAGCGTCGTAGGATCAGCAAGACCATGAAAGGTAATCGTGGACGTGCCCAAAAAAACCCCATGCCTATTTCTGCACACCGCTGCGACTGCACCAACCGGCCTGGTCCTCATGAGCGCAACATCGACATTAATCTTGCATGTGCCTTCTTGGGGTGGCACCCACTTACCCGGGCGGGGCTGCGCCGCCCTAGGCTGCCCATGTGGCTTCGCTAGCACCTGGAGATCGTTGATGAAAGAGACCACGAATGCGTTTGTTGCGTATGGTGTTTGGTGCACCCCTTCATGAATCAATTTTCTCCTAGAGCTGCAAATCGCCCACAAAATGACTCCAAGTCTAGTAAAGTCTTTTGCTGCCGACTGACCGGGCCTCTTCGCTTCGCCCATCGTTTCATCCTCCTTTCGTCAACATCGTCCGCACAGTCGCACATGGGCTAAGCCTATCAAAACCACGAGACCCCATCTCGACCACGACGATGCGCTAGGTTTAGCGTCGGCGCTAGCCACACCCAACCCTCGGCGCCTCCCTGTACGCCCCGTGCTCTCATGCACGCACTAGTAGAAAAAGGGGCTTTTGTCCCGGTTGGTTTTAATCTCGACCACGATAATTGTCCCCTTGTTAAATTCGGATGTAACTTTTCGAGTAGATGATTTTTCATATAAAAAACTTTTTAATCCGAGTTCGTATGCAAAAGTTATGCCCATTTTACAAATTCCAGAGAAATTTTGCAAATAAAGTCGAAATTCATATTTGTAAATTTTCCCAACAAGTAGACCACATATCACATGGGAAACTTATTTTATTTTATTTTTTTGACATTTCCATCATTTTCTTTTGTTTTTTCTAAAACTGAAAAGGCGGTCCAGGGGGGAGTTTTGAAATGGGACTTTTAGTACCGATTCGTCCCGGTACTAATGCCTCAAAACCCATTAGTCTCCGTTGGTGGCACCAACCGGTACTAAAGGTCCCCGGTTGGTGCCACCAACCGGGACTAATGGGCATCACACCCTTTAGTCCCGGTTCGTGGCACGAACCGGGACTAAAGGGCCCAGGTAAACCGGGACTAATGCCTTAGCCGTACGAACCGGGATAAATGGTCACGTTAGTCCCCGTTCTTAACTGAACCGGGACTAATGTGAAAACTGCCCCGTGACCAAAGCCCTGTTTTCTACTAGTGACGGCCGCCTCCAGCCACTCGTATGCCACCGCCGCCCTTGATGCCTCCCTGCAACGCACCAACGCACCACCGACCACCCTGTCACCCATGCTGCTGCTTCTGACTCTCTGTAATTATCATCGCCGGCCTTCCTCCTTCCTCTCTCGCCTAGCCGACTGTCGTTGCCGGATCGAGCATGAGGGAGAGAGGATGGAGAACTCGCGAGAGAGAGAGGGTATTGCGCTGTCAAACCTCACAGTTTTTCTTCTGTTATTTCTCTTCCTTCCTATATGCTAGATACAACGGCCTAGCTAACCAACTCCCGGTGGGCATGCCATGATCCGAGCCGGCCGCGCCATCCCACGACCACGAATCAAAGCACCAAGTCCACTGGGAGAGAAACTAGGAAGGAGTTGGGAGTGGGCGAGCACGCCACACATCACCATCTACGTGCATGCGCATGTCATGTCCATGCACACACATTATTACAGCAAAACAGAAAAGCAAAATGACCCTAAGCTACACAGCCCAGCAGTGAATGAGCTTAAGCCAACACCGACCTGTGTTGGCAGTCATTGACGGCACACTCCACAGTACATGCCCCTGCCCGGATGCCGCTACGTGTTGAGCCCGACACTGCCGCATCAATCTAAAATGTGATGAGGACCATCACGGTTGCATCAATCTATGGTTCAGGTTTGAGGCGGGTCCGCAACATCGGTGCTAGGAGGAGACGCCTGGGCCTGGCCGAAAAGCTCGTCCAGGACATATGCGCGCATGTGCTCGTCCGACGACCAAGCCGTCGCCAATTGGGAATCCCAAGTTCATACTCTTTCCAGGGACACGTATCTATTAGATTGATTCTCTTCATAGCAGTAGTTCTATCTGTTGTGTCAATGAACAACCACGCGAGGCTGCAGGATTCTAATCACTGACTCAATTTTAATTGTTGATCTGCCTTCTAAGGTAAGCGTGGAGTTATGGTTTGGCCTTTTCATTACCGTGTTTGCAAAATTGTGTGGCAGTAGCATTGGACAATTAACCAGTGACGAGGAGCAACATCACAACTCTTCTCATAGTGCCCACACGTTGTGGAGCCGCCGGCCTTCCCAAGCCGCCCTGATCAGGCAATAAAGTAAGCGAGTCTGTCCATGCATTTTTAGTTGCTCAACTTCTGATAATAATTTTTTTTGGAAAAAGAGGTTTAAACCCCCGCCTCTGCATCAAGCGATGCATGCGGCCATCTTTATTTATTATTTCATCAAGGTCTAACAAGAATATACATCAAACCACTCGAAGTCACCACTCACACCTACAAAACTTGATTATGTGGAGATCTCTCACTCCCCATATCTAAACCGGTGTCGTCGCCGATCCATCCACATAAGTATCGGAATGAACAATTGATGCAGTAGACCTAAAGTGTACACCACATATGCACACGTTTTAGACGCCGTCATCATCATCGGACTGCTGACCCATCTTCAAGAGAGAGATCCACATCATCCTTGTCATTCCGTCCATCCGTCAACGCCACCACGGCACCTAACAGCGCCATCGCCCCACGTTCGTCAATCCAGATACAAAGATTATGGAAGATCTGTCGTGCGTAGCACCTGCCGACCAGGCATGACACAGCATAGCACCTGTCAGTCAGGCATGACTTAGATATCCCCATCGAACCTCCGTGCCAGACGAAGCCGCTCCATCTCCTGCCTCTGTCTTCCAGCGTTGCTTCACAAATGATGCTCCCAAAAGAGAAACGACACCGCAGTACCGCCATCGTCCGATCTACAAGGCCAGATCCTAGGGTTTCCTCCGGAGCAGCACGAGTGGGTCGACAGTCGTTGCATGACGATGCCTTCATCAAGGTAATGGCGCATAACGCCGTCATCGCCTGCCATCGGCTCGGTTTTCACCGGCAACAATGTCATCCCACTCGCAGCCGGAACTAGATGACAGATCTCGAGATCTGATCATCCAGCCTCAGACCGACCACCTCCGACGGAGGAGATGGCGACCACCGCCGGCTGCACTGGCTAGATCGGATCTGGCTGGAGGCGCCGCCAAGCCGCCCACCGGACAAAATCAGCGTGAAGGACACCCGACCACCGGAGGTAGCCACCGCCACCATCATGGTTGATCATGCTGCCAGATTGGACGCCATCCGCGCGCGTGCGCCCGCACTGCGCCCACCACGCCTCCTCCATGGATCTAGGCAGGATCCCATTCTTGAAGAAGAGGATTGTGGTGACATGGGCGCACAACAGCGACCATCACAGTCCTCCACCACCACTGGGCCTAGTGACGTGGGAGGAGGAGCGCCGCGTCGTCCACCCATCGCTCGAGCCGCCCGACAAGCCACACCAGGGTGCCAGGGGCCCCGCTGCCGCCGGATCTGCACGTGCATAGCCCGGCCGAGTCCATAGAGCGGCGGCGAGGGGGGAGAGAAGGTGTGAGAAGGACCTGGTGGACTAGATCTCACCGCCACCCGAGTTGCCCTGGGAGGTGGGCGACTCGAGGGCCTGGGACAACTTCTGATAATAGTACGTAGCGACTTTATTTGATAATTGCAGTTCAGTTAATCCTAGCAGGTTACTCACCATGCATTGTTTTTTTTTTCTTACAAAGGACCAAATTATACGGCTCGGTAAGTATGCTCTCACGAAAAAAAACTGGAAATAACTGCACTGTGAATACTTGTATGAACTGACGACAAATTTTGTGTTCCGAATATATGTTGTCTGACATAGGTGATTTTGGGAAAAGTATTGACTTCGGATGATTTAGCTTCATCAGTAAGTTGTTCTTGCTCAACCCCTATGTATGTCTTTCTCTTTCTAAGTTGCTTATGATTTGATATACCATGTCTCTTTTGAAGGTTGTAGGAACGCCCAGTTACATAACATATGCCCTGAACTTCTTGCTGACATTCCATTTGGCTCCAAGTCCGACATCTGGTCTCTAGGCAAGTATTCCTATCTAACATTCAGACAAGGTGGAAGAAGAGAGAGAGAGAGAGCGCACGGGGGGTGAGTGAGAGATTGAGGAAGAAGAGTGATCCTGCGGTACTATAAGCAAAAAATGTCATGATGTGCATGAACCATCAGAATACACTAGTAGAAAACAGGGCTTCGGTCACATGACAATATACACATTAGTCCCGGTTGCATTACTAATGTGAGCATTAGTCCCGGTTCAAATGGGCCCTTTAGTCCCGGTTCGTGTTTCAAACCGGGACTAAAGGGCCCATTTCTCAAACTTTACCCCCCCGGCACGTATCACCATTTAAATTTTGAGTAAAACAAAAGAAACTGATAAAAACTTCAA
>NC_041392.1:58454877-58461910 GCF_002162155.2 Triticum dicoccoides | reverse complement strand
AGAGAGAGAGAGAGCGCACGGGGGGTGAGTGAGAGATTGAGGAAGAAGAGTGATCCTGCGGTACTATAAGCAAAAAATGTCATGATGTGCATGAACCATCAGAATACACTAGTAGAAAACAGGGCTTCGGTCACATGACAATATACACATTAGTCCCGGTTGCATTACTAATGTGAGCATTAGTCCCGGTTGCATTACGAACCGGGACTAATGTGAGCATTAGTCCCGGTTCAAATGGGCCCTTTAGTCCCGGTTCGTGTTTCAAACCGGGACTAAAGGGCCCATTTCTCAAACTTTACCCCCCCGGCACGTATCACCATTTAAATTTTGAGTAAAACAAAAGAAACTGATAAAAACTTCAAAAAAAATCCTTCGAGATGTAGTTATATTACTACATCTGCTAGTTAGGAAAATTTAAAAACTTAAAATTGGACATGCTTTGCAAAAAAGTGTTATGAAAAAGTAAAACGGCTATAACTTTTGCATATGATGTCGGAAAAAAATGTATAATATATCAAAATGTTTAGCACGAAAATCCGCATCCAATTTTGACCGCCTACGGCCTGTTTGCGAATTTTTATAATCCTCAAATTCTAAAAGAAAAAAAATATGCTCAAATTTCAGTTTTTTTGAATTTTAGTTAAATCAGATCAAACTATGGTCAAACTACTTACTCAAGAAGTATTAGTGTTACTAAATAATTATTCAAGGATATTAGTGTTACTAAATAATTATTCAAGGATATTAGTGTTACTAAATAATTATTTCATTTTTTGAATTTTGGTCAAATCTGGTCAAACTATGGTCAAACTGCTTATTCAAGAAATATTTGTGTTACTAAATAATTATTGTTTTTTAGAATAATAGTTTCAAACTCAAAATGTGAAATGTGTGACTTCATGCTCAAGCCTTTAGTACCGACCCTTTAGTCCCGGTTCCAGAACCGGGACTAAAGGCCCTCTTGAACCGGGACAAATGGCCCCTTTTCTACTAGTGATAGATCGGCCGTGTTGCAATGCACAGGCAATTACCTAGTCCAATAAAATGTCATTGGTACTAGTACCAAGAAATAGCCACCTACTCCCCTCATTTCAAAATAGAATGCATATTTGTTTTGTTTGATTACACTTTGATCTAGTTTATAAGAAAGAAATATTAACATGTACGATACCGATCAATATCCTCAAACCCATAAAAAAGTTTTCATATTATATTTTGGGGAAGAATTGGTCTGTGCGACTACCGAAATTGCATATTTGAGTCCTGCCACTTAAGCTTCCATATTTCGATTTGGGCCACTAGGGATTTTTTAAAAATTAGATGCATTCCCCCCACAAGTCGTCACTGCCAGTTACCGTCGACTTTGCGTCGTTTCCTCCCATTTTGGACCCTCCACTTCACCACATCAACAACAACCACCAGGAGACTCGATTGGCCCTTTTGGGCAATGTGGGGGGCCCACTCTTGAGGCCATAATTTCCATTTTCCACTCTGACGTGTACCAACCAATATTGATGACAAGACTCTTTGAGTGTTCTTGTCGATGTGGGAGCCCTCCATCAGGGGCTGAGCCAGGATTTGAGTATAGGCGAAGCCGAGCCAAGTTGTAAAAAAAAATGTGCAACGTGAAAAATAAGTACCATAATAATGTATCGTTTCAACGCAAAACACAAGTACATTTGTATTAGTTTAATTTTTTCCTACAACTACCAATAAGATAAAAAACTATTAATAATTTCATCCAAAGATAACCTAATTGCTAGTAATTTCCTATGAATGTATATCATCATGTAATTTCAAAGTAAGTAATATTCCATTGGACTAGGATTGGTAACTCGCGCATTAGCCTTGTGTTTAAAAATCAATCTTTATGATGTTTTGCTCTTCATGATCACATCACAAAACAAACAATCAAATGAAATTAAAAATGAACTATAATCATTGACCTCGTCATCAGAATAACTAAAATTCGATGTATAATTTCAACACGTACAAGATGATAGTTGAGAGGGGTAGCACTCAATAATGCTAACCTTGGCGCTGGACCGCTAGAATATTGAAAGAGTCTAGTCTACAGATTACCAATCGCGGTGCTGGTGGCGCCTGATTAGGCAGCGGCCGCCGCCAGCTCTAATCACCTCAAGTTTTTTCTGGGATGTAATCGCCTCAAGTCGTACGTTAATCACGCCGGGCAAACCTTTTTTTAGGCGATTCCTAAACGGCGCCCGTAGCCCCCGCTAACGTACAATTCGCAACGGGCGCACACTCACCCCCTCCGAGCTGGGCTGGCCCATTGGTGTTTTTCCTTATTCCGTTTTAAACTGCAAAAATATTGAGCGCATACAAAGAATGGAACTCGAGACCTCTACGTTCCTAACTCAGCGCGCTAACCAATACGGATATCGCTCACTTCGTGCATAACAACTTTTTTTTTTCTACTTTTCTCTTATCCCAGTTCGCTTTTTTTTCATTTTTCTATTTATTTTTCCTTTTTTATTGCATTTTAAAACTCGGTGAACCTTTCTTCCATTCGGTGAACTTTTTTTAATTGATGAACTATATTTCCAATTCGATGAACTTTTCTCAAAGTTCATGGATTTTTTTTCAAATTTGATGAACTTTTTTCGAATTTAATGAACATTTTTCAAAATTGGTGAGATGAACTTTCTTCAAATCCGATGATTTCTTTCCAAATCGATGTACTTTTTCCAAATTTGATGAACCTGTTCTTAATTTTTTTTCAAATACCATTAACTTTTTTCTAAATTGATGAACTGTTTTTTCAATTTTGTGAACTTTTTCTAATATTGGATTTCTCTTTCTACTAGTTTTTGAATTTTTTTGAAAACCCGTGTACATTTTTAATTCACGTTTCTCACAAACAAATCGTGTTTGTTTCTAAAGTCAACGGTTGACAGCTGGTCAACCGCGCCCAGTCAACACGATCGAGTGAAGGTAACGCGATCGAGCGAAGCAGGGAACCAGTTGTCGAGCGCTTGGGCCAGTCCACGAGCGGGGGCGCACGGGCGCCACGAAGCTGATGCGGCGCCTAAATTGGAAATTCCTATTTGACGCGCTTTGCGTCAAGGTGTTGCTGTTTCGCATAGGGATCAATCGGTCGCGTTAGGATTGGCCGGCCCGTTTAGGTGTTTCAGCTTTCCCAGTTTTGGGAACCTTCTAGATGTTTCCAGCCAGTTTTCTTCGGTTTAGGGAAACTTCTAGAAGGCCTCTAAGCCGGCTTTTTTTCTGTTCTGTTTCTTTTTTCTTTTTATTTTTAATTTTCCCTTCTTTCTTTTCTCTACTTTTCCAATTTCTGTTTATTTTATTAACTGTATTTTTCTTTCCTTTCCTGTTTTCCTTTCTTTGTTTTTCAGATTGCTTTTCAAATTTATTTTTGTTTTCCAGATTTTTTTTAGAAAACTAAAAAAAATCTTATTTTTACAAATACTATACGAAATTTCAAAAAATGTTCCTGCTTTCAAAAAAAAATCAGAAATTTGGAAAATGTTCAGAAGTTCGAAAAATGTTCATTTGATCAGAATTTTTGTTTGCTTCTTTCCAAAAAATGATCGAACATTCATAAAACATATAGGATTTTCATATTTTCGAAAATGTTTCTACTATTATGTATTAAAAATTGTTTGCATTTCCAAAAATTGTTCAGAACTTTTGAATTTTCAAATTTTCTTCTCAAAATTCAAAAAATGTTCGTTTTTTTATTTTTTGTTCCGATGATAAATTTTTGGTCTCAATTTTAAAGGAAAATTTCTAAACTGAAAAATGTTCGGCGTTTTTAGCTTTGTCCCCATGTTCAAATTTTGTTCTTGATTTCAAAATTGTGTTCTCTAAATTCAAAACATATTCGGGATTTTAATAAAAAATCCCATGTCCAAATTTTGATTCTCTAAATTCGAAAGATGTTCGGGATTTTCAATTTTTTGTTCCCATGTTAAAATTTTGGTCTTGATTTTAATAGAAAATGTCTAAATTGAAAAATGTTCGGCGTTTTTAATATTTTGTCCCCATGTTCAAATTTTGTTCTTGATTTCAAATTTTTTTTCTATAAATTCAAAACATATTCGGGATTTTAAAAATCTCATGTGCAAATTTTGTTCTCTAAATTCAAAAGATGTACGGGATTTTCAATTTTGTGTTCAAAATTAAAATGTATTCATAAGTTTTGAAAATTTTGTCGTTTCTGTCATGATTGTTTGGAAGTACAATTTTTTGCTCCATCTTTTAGAAATCTGCTCACGATTGTTTTCCAAGTGTTATGTTTTGGGGCTGGATTTTGGTCTTCTAGTATCGTGTTGTAGTTTCATCATTAACACTTGATAGGCGCTTTGGCTAGCCACACTCGCACAATAGCGTGCGGTCATAGGTACGAATCCCGCCAACTCTCCTTTTTCGCATTTGCCATTTTCCATCTCACACCGTGTGGGCCGGCCCAGTTAGCGTGCCCCCATGTGCATTGGGTTCCTATTTGATGCAAAATGCGTCGTATAGGAAGTCTCGCCTAAAGCTCCCCTTTTTTAGGATATAATAAAATAAAGCCGGGAGCGTACTAGGAATGGAGAAGGCCGTGGGCATAAATGGGCTTTCTTATGGGCCTTTTTTTTCCAGATTTTATACTCTCAGTTTTCACCGTCGTTTGAGTTAAGGTGGCAACAACATGTATTCCCTTATCCAACACTAATTACTCATAGCAGCCAAAAGAATTGTCGATTGATAGGGGGGCCAGGCCCCTGCTCGTGCCCCTGTCTCCGCCACTGCTCTCTGTTAAGGCCATGATTTCCATTTTTGCCACTCTTATGTGTGTCTTTCTTAATTGTGGGCTCACCTGCACCATTGCACCTCCCTAAGTTTTGGTCATTAGAGCCCCTTTTTCCGGCCACTTCCAATCACGTCCTCCCGTTGATCTATTTCCCACTCATTGCTTCCACAACCTCCATTCGCCTGGATCTTGACAGCGGCGAGGGACGGCGGCCTCTAGAGCACGATGAAAGTATAATGTTTCCTATCGGGTAAAGAAATCAACCATTATCTTGTAATTGTTTTGTGATTCCCATTTGGGTTTCAAATGATGTGGCCATGCCATGCTACTTTGGTTAGGTTGGTGCCACCTAGCAGCTTCATGATGTTGTTGAAGATTTGGCATGGATGTCACAACGAACGCCTGCCAGATGGTAGCTTGACAATTAGTGAGGGGTTTTACTGTCAATTGCATGTAGACGCTACCATAGTAACTTAGTGGGATTTGATTAAGCAATTTGAGAAGTTTAGAATAGATATTGGAGCTCCGGTTTTAAATACTCTTAGGACATCTCCAACGTTGTCCCACAAATTTGCTCTGGAATCCGTCTGCCAACAGGGGGTCTAGTTCGCGGACACGGATACATGAGGCGACCATCCAAAGCTAGGCGCATATGTCCATTTACACTTTAAATGAATTTTAATGAAAATGACCAAATTTGATGCAAACTCAAACAAACCGAACGATATTCATTTAAACTTAGATAATTTTTTTTATAAAACCGGACAATATTTCGTACGATGAACTAAAAACCTTAAAAAAACTAATCCTACACTACCCTATACTTCATGGTGACCTCGTAGACCGTGCCGGGCTGGCCAGCAGTTCCTCTGGCACCATCACCGGAGTCGTTTCCATCATCGTCGTCGTTGGGCTTCGGGCGGCGGAAGGGTGCGGCGTCGCGGCAGGGCTTCCCGGCAGCCGCCTGACGCTCGCAGATGATTCTCCCCGCTTTCTCCTTCATTGTGCACAATGCGGCCGCGGCCACCGATGATGTGGACAGGGGGAGATGGTGGCGGGCCTTGGAGGAGGCAGCGTTGGCGACAACAATCTCACTGAGAGACCACTCTTCGTTGTACTGGGCCATCTCCTGGTCGAGGTGACGAAGATGGCACTTGCTCGCCATCGTCATGGAGCGATCCAGGACCTAGGTGTATGCCAGGTCCTGGTCCGCCGCGATGTGTGGAGGCAGAACATCAGAGTCCATGAACTCAGACTGGCGCGCCGCGTTGTGCCTATCCCGCCGGCGTCGCTCCCTGTCGGCGTACTCCTACACCGTTACGATGCTCCGGGACGATGAACTGTTGCCACCACCGAGATAGTGGCGAATGCGACTGCGCACCTTCATGGTGATCGCACGGGGCAAGGGCGGTGGTGATCGGTGCTCCTCCTTGACTCAATGGGGGCGGCGGAGAGTGCGGCTCCTCCTTCACGTGGTGGGGCGGCGGAGAGAGTCGCTCATGCTTGGTGCATCGCCGCGATGAGAGGGGCTTGTCCTTGATGCGACATCCGATCCGGACGCCGCAGTTGCGCGAGGGAGAGCGCAAGGGGTAGGTGGGCTCAGGCTTCATGCGGAGGAGTGTCTCCGGTGGAGCCACCGAGCCATTGACGTGGAGGAAGGAGCGACATAGCATTACCTTCATCTGTTGATTGTACTCCTCTTCCATGACGGCGAACACCGGTGCTGACTGGTCCTCCTCGTCGCCAGAGGAGGTGATGATCTCCGCCTTCTGCGAGGAGCCGCCCGCCGATGAGGACGACAACCCTGGGGTTTGTGGGCGGCATCGCCAAGATCCTCCGGAGCCGCCCGCCTGCCGGCACGGAGGCCCACGACTTGCCCATCGCCGGAGTTGTGGAGGAAGAAGGGAGGGGAGGAGGAGGATGTGCGGAGCGATGTGGACAGCGCCGGAGCACAGCTTATAAGGCCACGACTAGGAAATGAGAACAGACGGTCAGCTGCTTCAATGCGGCGCAGCGGTCGAAATTGGTTCGTCGGGAAGATGCGTATGCATTGAAGCGGCGACTCCCGAGAGGTCGCATCAGTCAACGCCGCCCTTCCGTACTATCACATCACATGACATCAATGCCGGCTGCTGCGTGCTCTGGGCCGGCCATGATGCGGCGCGGGAAGCGGCGTGTGCATTGAAAGGAAAGCACGGGAGAGGCGGGTGGGGTTATTTGGTGGGCCATGCCACTTAGGAGTGGACGTGGCAGTATTCT
>NC_041392.1:58388776-58453894 GCF_002162155.2 Triticum dicoccoides | reverse complement strand
GAAAGCTTGTTTCCAAACTGCTAAAATTTCCATCCTTATTTGCCAAGGCATCCAATAATAAACTGTATCAAAAGATTTAAAGTGTGAGGTCAGGTGGCATTTCGTGACAGAACAGAGGAAAGTAGTACGAGTTCAAAAAGAATGAACTATTAGTCTAGTGTTCTCTCGGTCTTTTGCAATGCTCTGACGCATGTCAAATGGTAAAAAAAGGTGAGATGAGTGAGTACACCTGCACCAGAGTTGTAGTACAAAAAGTACTTCTAGTTGTTAATTAAAGATGTCCGGAAAGATACTAAGATGGAAAGCATGACCACATTATTCCATACATTATCAGAAGGAAGCACAGTACTTCCTCTGTCTAGGTGTGCAAGTCATCTTATTTGTGCACCACGACCAAGGTAAAGGGGAAAACGAGAAAACTTAATGTTTTTTGCTAATTAATAACATTGCATGCAATGAACTAGCCACTGCATGTCGTGTTTGGTAGCTCAAGTAATTTAAAGCATACATGGCCCACAACTCTTATTGATTGATATGTTATGAAACAAGAAACGAGATGCGAGTTAATGTACCATGTCTAAGTATTTTGGGATTATTTGATTTTCGTAAGATAATTTACACACCTAGACAAAGGGAGTACACCTGATCGTGGCTCGCTGAACATTATACAGGGCTACAGACCGGCCGGCGACCGGCGTACACGGTTTATTACCTACTACTAATGGATCTATTTGTAACGCCCCGATGTAACTTATCATATTTGTATTCCAACTCTTGGCATTTCCGGCTTTAAGTTATGAGATTCGTGGTTGGGTTTTGTCTTCGTTTTACATTTTGTTTATGTCATGCATTTCATATCATGTCTTCATATGCATCTCATTTGCTCACGTGTTCGTCTCATGCATCCGAGCATTTTCCCCGTTGTCCGTTTTGCAATCCGGCACTCCTACGTCCTCCAGCGCCCTCTTTTGTCTCTTTTCGTGAGCGGGTGTTAAACTTTCTTGGAATGGACCGAGATTTGCCAAGAGGCCTTGGTACACCACCGGTAGACCGCCTGTCAAGTTTCGTGCCATTTGAAGTTCGTTTGATACTCTAACGGTTAACCGGGGAACCGTAAAAAGCCTCGTGTGTGTTGCAGCCCAACACCCCTCCAAAGTGGCCCAATAACCCATCCAAACCTATCTCATGTCCTTCGCCATCGGATCACGATCGCGTGGTCGAAAACTACACCTTATTTGGACACTTCCACCTCCTTCTATGTATAAATATGTGCACCCCTCCTTAAATTCGGGTCCCAAACCCTAAATTTCTCCCCCCCGCTGCCGGACACATCCGGATCGGGTCGGACACGTCCGCCCGCCGCCGCCCGACGAACCAGGACGCGCCACGGGGCACCCCGGCCACCGCGCGCGCCGTCGGCCCGCCAGGCCCGCGGCCGGCCCCCGGAGCCCATCGCCTCCGCGCCGCCGCCCGCTCCTCGCGCCCCGCCGCCGACCACCGCGCCTCACCACCGCCGGCCGCCGCGACCGCCCCGCCGCCTCGCTTGCTCGCCGCGCCGCCCGTTTCACCGACGCCCGCCGCCGCCCGCGACGAGGTCGCCGCCGCCCTCGCCGTTCCGGCCGGATCCAACCTCCCCGTCCTCTCCTTCCTCTTCTCTGGCAAACTCCGGCCACCGCGACGCAACTCCGGCGAGATCCCGACAAACCTCGGATTCCGTGCCCGAACCCTAGATCTGAGCAGGTTGACTCTCCAGATTTCCTTAGTCATTTTATTTTGCATTCTGAAGCCCTATTCAACGTGCCATAACTTCTCATCCATAACTCCATTTTGCATGCATGATATATCAAAGTATTCGTCATGATGTGCTCTTCATTTTGTTCCATTGTGGTCTTCTTGTTTGAGTTCATCTTGATGCCCAAATGACTGATGCAAGAGTGCTATAAAATGTTAGATGCTGTTTCTTAGCAGAGTATGAGGTTTTGTCATTTTTGCTACAATTGTTGTGTGCTGCATATGGACATGTGCTCTACATGTGTTTTGAGTTATGCCATGCCATCTTTATAGGGGTGTATGCCATGTATTTTTGTGATCATTGTGGTGACGAGCACAAGCATGCAAAGTAGCTCTTGTGATATTGCTGATTTCAGGGACTTAGAATTTCACTGTCATTTTCCTGCTGTTATTTTTATGTCATGTATTCATGTTGCTACAATGAGATCCATGCTTCTTTTCAGTATGTTCAGTAAGGATGATTTGTACATATGATTGTGCTATATCCATCCATGCCCGTGTTTGCATTTATGGAGTGCCCTAGCATGACTTAATCTTGCTCTACTTTTGCTACAAAATATTCCTGGTAGATTGTTTACGTATTAATCAATTTTGCCAAGGTTGTTGTAGTTGATCCAAGCATGCTATAAACTTGTTCTTACTTTGGTTAGCTTAATGATCATGTCTTCTTGCTGGTAGTTTGCTTAGTTTGTCATGAAATGCCTTGTGGTGAGTGAGTCGAGCTCGCAAAGAGGCCTTCATAACTCTGTTTTGTCATGCTCTGTTTTCTGCTAAGTCTGAATCTGTTAACGAAACTTACTATGTTTACATGGGTGCCATCATATTTTCTGTGCCCCTTTGGCTCATGGTCAGTAATGGACTTTTGTTCTATGCTTTGAGTAGATTCATGCCATGTCTTTTTTTTCTATGTTCTGTTCCTGTAGCATGTTGTTTGCTTGCTATAAACATTGCTTCCTGATGTTAATTCCTGGCATGTTAGTATTTTCACTAAGTTTGTGAAGCTGATATCTTTTGCACATTTGCCATGCTTGTTTGAACCTGCTCTGGTGTGATTTAGCCGTAGCTCAGTGTTCATCTTTTGTCAAGCATCTTGAGTATATCACTACCATGTGCTTTGTTGCTATGTTAGAGTGCAACATATTAGTTTCTTGTTGCATTTTAGATGGCATCGTGCTGTTAATCGCAGAATTGTGCCATTCTTGTTTTGCTTGCCATTTGCAAATCGTGCATCCGATTTCGGTGATCTTTATATCGATTTCGACCGAAATCAACTCATCTTTCCAGCAGTGCACTTGGTTTTCCAAGTTGATGCCTTGATCAATCTTTTCCTTCCGGAGCACGCATATGCATTGCATATCACATCCCGCATATCATGCCATGTTTTGCATCTTGTTGCTTGCGCATTGCACCGTGGTTGATTGTCGTTTCCTTTGCTTGTGTTCTTGCTTTGGGTAGAGCCGGGAGACAAATACATGATCGAGGAACCAGTTGAGTACGCTTACGAGGATCAAGCTTACGTCAACTCGGAGAACTTTGCAGGCAAGATGACCATACCCTCGAAATCACTTCTATCTTTGCTTGCTAGTTGTTCGCTCTTTTGCTATGTCAAAATACCTACCACTTGCTATATCATGCCTCCCATATTGCTATATCAAGCCTCTATCCCACCTTTCCTAGCAAACCGTTGTTTGGCTATGTTACCGCTTTGCTCAGCCCCTCTTATAGCGTTGCTAGTTGCAGGTGAAGATGGAGTTTGTTCCATGTTGGAACATGGTTATTGTTGGGATATCATTATTATATCTTTTTTACTTTAATGCATCTATATACTTGGTAAAGGGTGGAAGGCTCGTCCTTTTGCCTGGTGTTTTGATCCACTCTTGTCGCCCTAGTTTTCCGTCATACTGGTGTTATGTTCCTTGATTTTGCATTCCTTACGCGGTTGGGTTATAATGGGAACCCCTTGACAGTTCACCTTGAATAAAACTCCTCCAGCAAGGCCCAACTTTGGTTTTACCATTTGCCACCTAAGCCTTTTTCCCTTGGGTTTCGCGGACTCAAGGGTCATCTTTATTTTAAACCCCCGGGCAGTGCTCCTCTGAGTGTTGGTCCAAACTAGAGCACCGTGCGGGGCCGTCCTTTGGAAACTTGGGTTACGTTGGCTCCTGTACGCTTAGCTTATCCGGTGTGCCCTATGAACGAGATATGTGCAGATCCTATCGGGATTTGTCAGCACAGCGGGTGCTTTTGCTGGACTTGTTTTACCATTGTCGAAATGTCTTGTAACCGGAATTCCGAGTCTGATCGGGTCTTCCTGGGAGAAGGAATATCCTTCATTGACCGTGAGAGCTTGTGATGGGCTAAGTTGGGACACCCCTGCAGGGTTTTGAACTTTCGAAAGCCATGCCCGCGGTTATGGGCGGATGGGAATTTGTTAATATCCGGTTGTAGAAAACCTAGCACTTAATTAAAATGAATCAACTGCATGTGTAGCCGTGATGATCTCTTTTCGGCGGAGTCCGGGAAGAGAACACGGTCTCGTGTTATGCTTGAACGTAAGTAGTTTCAGGATCACTTCTTGATCATGATAGCTTATCAACCGTGCTTTGCTTCTCTTCTCGCTCTCATTTGCGTAAGTTAGCCACTATATATGCTAGTGCTTGCTGCAGATCCACCTCACTACCTTTTCCTACCCATAAGCTTAAATAGACTTGATCGCGAGGGTGTGAGATTGCTGAGTCCCCGTAACTCACAGATTACTTCCAAAAACCAGATGTAGGTGCCGATGATGCCAGTGCAGGGGACGCGATCGAACTCAAGTGAGAGTTCGACGAGGATTCAGGACGTTATTATGTTTCCTTTCCGGTGATCAGTAGAGGAGCCTAGTTGGGGCGATCGGGGATCTATGCATTTGGGGTTGTCTTTCTTTATTTGGTTCCGTAGTCGGACCTTGATTGTATTCTGGATGATGTAATGCTATATTTATGTATTGTGTGAAGTGGCGATTGTAAGCCAACTCTTTATCCCTTTCTTATTCAGTACATGGGATGTGTAAAGATTACCCCTCTTGCGACATGCCTACTATGCAGTTATGCCTCTAAGTCATGCTCCGACATGTGGGAGATATAGCCACATCATGGGTGTTACACTATTATAGGCTACTTAGAGAATCTCTAGCGGTTCAGCCCCCAAGGCGTCAAAAAAGAGCGGCATGGGGCGAACCGGCGCTAGATCGGTCCCCGGGGGCGACCTAGCTCCCAGCCATGCCCCCAGACGCCCCCAACCCGCGGCAAATTCAAACTTAGTCATTCCCGCTCACAAAATAGACGGCGATCATGCGGCCATAGTTCGGCGATCGAATGAAAAGTTCAGCTTACAAAAAGAAAGAGTGCGCATGCAGCGCATCAGACGGCGAGGTCGGCCTCCGGCGTCGGCGTAGTTGGCGTGCGCGGGCTTGGCGGGGTCGTGCGCGGGCTTGGTGGGGTCGGAGCTTCTTCTGTGTTTGGCGGTGTCGGCATGGCTTCTGTACTGCGGGGAGTCGTGTAGGCATCATCGCTCGAGCCCGGCGGCGGTGGCGGCATGGGCGTGGGAGTTGGCGGCGCCGTCGACGGCAGCTGGTTCAGGATGAGACCACACTCTGCCAAGTACCACGTCTTGGCCGCCTCGTCTTTGCTCTGGAGCATGTCCGCCCCGCCCAGCAGGAAAGCCAGGTTGGTGTTCCTCTTCTTCGCGGCGACGTTGGTCCGGAGTAGGTCAAGCTTGACGGCGCTGCTCGTCATCAATGCCGACCACCGCGCCTCGGTCTTATCTTCACGCAGGACGGCCCGAGCCTGTGCGTCGGCGAGGTAATGCTCAATGGACTCCTGCACTCGCGTGGTAGCCGCGTCGGCGTGTTTCGCCTTCTTGGCCCCTTTGTTGCCGTCCGGCCGCCCCTCTGACGCGCCCGACGTTGGCGCGTCCGACTTGTAGGTCTCCTTGGCCTTGTCGAGGGTGCACTGGACTTCCGCCCACTTCTCGCACTTGTCAATGCGCTTGTAAACATGGATGTACTTGAACTCTTGGTCGCGGTTGCCTAGGCGATACAAGGCGAACATGCGCACCAGCTGCGCGAAGGAACAAACAGTTGGCGGGCGCACACGGCGAAGAGAAGAGGGAGACCGGCGTGCCATACCTGATCCTCAACATTGGTGCCGCTCTCCGGGCGAGCCGCGACCTCCTTGACGACCCCATGCCATTTTTTGCACGCCGCCTGGATGAGCCCCCAATGGTTTGCCATTGCCTTCGCCCCGCGCTGCATCTAGACGCCTTTGAAGTAAGGATCGACGAGCTTGTGCTCGTCGAACTCGGCCTTAATGCGCTCCCAGTACGTCTCAATGCTCTGGTTCGTGTCGGTGGTCGGGTCGAGGCAGACGACTTTCCACGCTTCGGTGAGGCATTCCTACTCCTTGGACGCCCACTTGATGCACGGCTGGCCGGTCCTGGCCGCCCCCCTCTTCTTCTTGCGCCTCCTCGCTGGAACGGTCGCCGGTTCCTCCTCCTCCTCGTCCTCCTCCGGCTCCTCCTCGCTGTAGCCGAGGCTGCCGTCCATGCCGTCGCTAAGATCCACCGTGTCTTCCGGGGTCACGAACCCAAGGGCCGCGGCGGCCGCGGCCGAGCCTGCCGCGATGATGTCGTCCATGTCGGCATCGGTCTCGTCGGTGTCGCCGAGGTGTGACGTGGAAGCTTGTGAGAAGGGCAGCGCGCCACGGCGGAGAGGGGGCATCGGGGAGCACACATAAGCCGGCGGCGAGTAGTTGTATGGAGGGTACTGCACACTGGTGAAGGGGGCGGGGGCGTGCGCTGGGCCGGGTGTCCATGGGGGAAGGTGACGTTGGGGTTGAACCCACCGTGCGCGTCCTCGTCAGCGTAGCCCGGCGACGGCGTGCATCGCCATGGCTGTGGCAACGATGAGAAGCCGGACGGAGAGCCGACGCTTTGCTAGCTTCAGGGTGCGTACTGGGCGTGGCCGTCGGGTGGATTCGTCATCCCCACGCGATTCGCCTCGGCCTCGGCTTGGTCCGCCGTAGCTGCAGTGGCACACACCGCGTTGTCACGGGCCTTCTTGGCGATTGCCCTGTTCCGACGGTCGGCGGTGTCAGCCTCCCGTCGCTGAACTTCTGCCCTCCACTCAGTGTTTGTCACGCCCGGTGGCTTGGACGACGGCGCCCTAGACCTCCTCTGCTTCGGTTGGGCGACAGAGGCAGTCGCGGTGGTCGCAGCGCGGGGGATCACGTACTTCTTCGGCGGCATGGCGGCGGCTGGGAGGCGAGCGGGAGGGAGATTGGCGGGAGAAAAGGAGAGAATGAGAGGGAAGTGGGGGCGAGGGCGGGAAGAAACGGTGGGAAGAGGCTCTCGACTCGCAGACAGAGCGGCCCCATGCCCCTTTTCGCTTGTGCCGGCGCCCCCAGGTGTGCCCTAGCGCGCCGGGTTCGGTTTGGGTCCGCCGACACCAGTTTCAGCCCGAGCCGGCGAAAAACGGGCTACTAGGGGCGCGAGTGGGCCGAATTTTGGGCACCGGCGCAGCATAAACGCCTCGGGAGGGCCTGTAGGGGGCATGGCTGGAGATGCTCTTAGTGGAAGGAGGTGTTGTTGAGGTGCTCTGGCACGTCCTGGAAGGAGTGCTTCCTGGCCATGGAGAGGATGGTCGACGACGGTGGAGATGATGAGCGCCTGCCCGGTGGGGTTATGTGCTATGAACCATGGAAGGATTTCGTCGAAGAACTGCATGGCTACTTAGTATGGAGACTGTGGGAAAATTGGCTTAGTAATTCAAGGGAGTGGACTATATTTCAGGAAACGCTCCTCGGGTCGCTCCCGTGGGCGGCCAGGGGGGCGAAAACCTAGCCGCCGCTTGCGTAGATCCACCGGCCATCTTCCCCTCGCCGCCGCCGGCAGATGTCGCTGGGCAAACCCGCGCGGCTCGGCGGCGGCGGGGCACTTCCTCCTCCCATCTGAGCTCTAGCAGCGCGGGCTGCCCATCTCGGTGGGATCCAGGGCGCTGCTCCCGCGCTGGTGCGCGCACGGGCTGGGGCAGCCGCATTCGAGCGCGGGGAGGCGCGCGTAGGGCGGTGTAGCTTGGCTGTGTCGGAGAGGCTGCGGATCTGGCGAGTTGGGCGCGATGGGAGAGCTCCTCTCACTACTAGGAAAATGGCTATAGATGATATGGACATTAATGGTGCACCATGTATGTGGTGCGCCACTGCTATATAGGAGTGGCACACCAGATACAGGTGCGCCATTATTGACATATTACTAATGGCGCACCTGGTGTGTGGTGCGCCATTAGTAGTTTTGAAAAAAAATTGTTAGTAATGACGCACCATGGGATAGTGCACCATTACTAGTTGACATAGTAATGGCGCTCCACACCCATCGTGCGCCATTAGTAGTTTTGAAAATAAAAATAAAAAACAATTGTTAGTAATGGCGCACTGTCCACTGATACGTCCATTTTGCATCATGCTTTTGTATCAATATTTATTGCATTATGGGCTGTTATTACACATTATGTCACAATACTTATGCCCATTCTCTCTTATTTTACAAGGTTTACATAAAGAGGGAGAATGCCGACAGCTGGGATTCTGGGCTGGAAAAGGAGTAAATGTTAGAGACCTATTCTATACAACTCCAAAATTCATGAAACTTCACGGAAGATATTTTCCAAATATATAAAAAATACTGAGAGCAAGAACTTCACCAGGGGGCCACACCCTGCCCACGAGGATGGGTGGCGTGCCCTACCCCCCTGGGCGCGCCCCCTACCTCGTGGGCCCCCTGGTGGCCCTCCGGTGGCCATCTTCTGCTATATGGAGTCTTTAGATGAGAAAAAAAAAATCATAAACCATCTTCTCGGACGAAAATCCACCGCCACGAGGCGGAACCAATCTAGGGCTCTGGTGGAGCTGTTCTGCCGGGGAGACTTCCCTCCCGGAGGGGGAAATCATCGCCATCGTCATCACCAACGCTCCTCTCATCGGGAGAGGGCAATCTCCATCAACATCTTCATCAGCACCATCCCCTCTCAAAACCCTAGTTCATCTCTTGTATCCAATTCTTGTCTCCAAGTCCGGGATTGGTGCTAGTAGGTTGCTAGTAGTGTTAGTTACTCCTTGTAGTTGATGCTAGTTGGTTTAATTGGTGGAAGATCATATGTTCAGATCCTATATGCATATTAATACCCCTCTGATGATGAACATGTTTATGCTTTGTGAGTAGTTACTTTTGTTCCTGAGGACATGGGAGAAGTCTTGCTATTAGTAGTCATGTGAATTTGGTATTTGTTCGATATTTTGATGAGATGTATGTTGTCTCTCCTCTAGTGGTGTTATGTGAACGTTGACTACATGACACTTCACCATTATTTAGGCCTAGAGAAAGGCATTGGGAAGTAATAAGTAGATGATGGGTTGCTAGAGTGACAGAAGTTTAAACCCTAGTTTATGCGTTGCTTCGTAAGGGGCCGATTTGGATCCGTATGTTTCATGCTATGGTTAGGTTTACCTTAATACTTTTGTTGTAGTTGCGGATGCTTGCAATAGAGGTTAATCATAAGTGGGATACTTTTCCAAGTAAGGGCAGTACCCAAGCACCGGTCCACCCACATACCAAATTATAAAAGTATCGAACGCGAATCATATGAACGTGATGAAAACTAGCTCGACGATATTCCCATGTGTCCTCGGGAGCGCTTTACATCATATAAGAGTTTGTCCAGACTTGTCCTTTGCTACAAAAAGGATTGGGACACCTTGCTGCACTTTATTTACTTTTGTTACTTGTTGCTCTTTACAAATTATCCTATCACAAAACTATCTGTTACCACTTATTTCAGTACTTGCAGAGAATACCTTGCTGGAAACCGCTTATCATTTCCTTCTGCTCCTCGTTGGGTTCGACACTCTTACTTATCGAAAGGACTATGATAGATCCCCTATACTTGTGGGTCATCAAGACTCTTTTCTGGCGCCGTTGCCGGGGAGTGAAGCGCCTTTGGTAGGTGGAATTTGGTAAGGAAAAATTTATATAGTGTGCTGAAACTTACTATCACTTGTAACCATGGAAAGTAATCCTCTGAGGGGCTTGTTCGGGGTATCTTCACCCCGACCAGTACAGCAAATAGTTGCTCCTCAACCAACTGAACCTACTGAAAATGAAAATGAAGATGAAAATGGTTGCTTTGAAGTTCCTGCAGGTATGATAGAAAAGCTGCTAGCTAATCCTTTTTTAGGAGATGGAACAAAACATCCTGATGAACATCTCATATATGTGGATGAAGTTTGTGGATTATTTAAGCTTGCAGGTATACCCGAAGATGTTGTTAAGAATAAGGTCTTCCCTTTATCTTTGAGGGAAGATGCATCGACATGGTATAGGCTATGTGATGATATGAGGTCTTGGAATTACAAACGATTGAAATTGGAATTTCATCAGAAGTTTTATCCTATGCATCTTGTTCATCGTGATCGCAATTATATATATAATTTTTGGCCTTGCGAAGGAGAAAGCATCGCTCAAGCTTGGGGGAGGCTTAAATCAATGTTATATTCATGCCCCAATCATGAGCTCTCAAGAGAAGTGATTATTCAAAAATTTTATGCTCAACTTTCTGGTAACAATCGCACCATGCTTGATACTTCTTGTGCTGGATCTTTTATGATGAAGACTATTGAATTCAAATGAGGTTTATTGGAAAGAATTAAACGCAACTCTGAAGATTGGGACCTCGACAATGGTAAGTAGTCAGGTATGACACCTAGTTTTGATTGTGTTAAATCTTTTATGGATACCGATATTTTTCGTAAATTTAGCACTAAATATGGACTTGATTCTGAGATAGTAGCTTCTCTCTGTGAATCTTTTGCTGCCTATGTTGATCTCCCCAAGGAGAAGTGGTTTAAATATCATCCTCCCATAGAAGTAAAAGTAGCTGCACCTATTAAAGTTGAAGAAAAGACTATCACTTATAATGATCCTATTGTTCCTACTTCTTATGTTGAGAAACCACATTTCCCTGTTAGGATAAAGGATCATGCTAAAGCTTCAACTGTAGTTCATAAAAGCAATATTAAAACATATACACCTCCTGAGCAAGTTAAAGTTGAGCCTAATATTGCTATCGTTAAAGATCTCTTGTCTGATAATATTGATGGGCATGTTATTTATTTCTATGATGAAACTTCTTGAATTGCTAAACCCCATGATAAAGATAAACCTATACCTATGGTAGGTATGCCTGTTATTTCTGTTAAAATAGGAGATCATTGTTATCATGGCTTATGTGATATGGGTGCCAGTGCTAGCGCAATACCTTATTCCTTATACCAAGAAGTTATGCATGAGATTGCACCTGCTAAAATAGAAGATATTGATGTCACAATTAAACTTGCCAATAGAGATACTATTTCACCAATGGGAATTGTTAGAGATGTTGAAGTCTTGTGTGGGAAAACTAAATATCCTGCTGATTTTCTTGTTCTTGGTTCCCCACAAGATAGCTTTTGTCCCATTATATTTGGTAGACCCTTCTTCAATACCATTAATGCTACCATAGATTGCAAAAGAGATGTTGTTACTATCGGTTTAGATGATATGGCTCATGAATTTAATTTTTCTAAATTTAGTAGACAACACCGTGAAGAAGAATTACCTAGTAAGGATGAAATTATTGGTCTTGCTTCTATTGCCTTACCTCCTAGTGATCCTTTAGAACAATATTTGCTAGACCATGAAAATCATATGTTTATGAATGAAAGAAGGGAATTAGATGAAGTATTCTTTAAACAGGAACCTATTTTGAAAAACAATTTACCTGTTGAAATCCTAGAGGATCCTCCTCCACCAAAGGGTGATCCTGTATTTGAGCTTTAACCGTTACCTGATACTCTTAAATATGCTTATCTTGATGAGCAAAAGATATATCCTGTTATTATTAGTGCTAACCTTTCAGAGCATGAAGAAGAGAGATTATTGAAAACTCTGAAGAAGCACCATGCTGCTATTGGGTATACTCTTGATGATCTTAAGGGCATTAGTCCCACTGTATGTCAACATAAAATTAATTTGGAAGAAGATGCTAAACCAGTTCATGATCATCAACGCCGGCTAAATCCTAAAATGAAAGAAGTGGTAAGAAAGGAGATACTAAAGCTCCTTGAGGCAGGTATAATTTATCCCGTTGCTGATAGTCAGTGGGTAAGCCCTATCCATTGTGTCCCTAAGAAGGGAGGTATTACTGTTGTTCCTAATGATAAAGATGAATTGATTCCTCAAAGAATTATTACAGGTTATAGGATGGTAATTGATTTCTGCAAATTAAATAAGGCTACTAAAAAGGATCATTACCCCTTACCTTTCGTCGATCAAATGCTAGAAAGATTGTCCAAACATACACATTTTTGCTTTCTGGATGGTTATTTTGGTTTCTCTCAAATACCTGTGTCGGCCAAAGATCAATCAAAGACTACTTTTACATGCCCTTTTGGTACTTTTTCTTATAGACGTATGCCTTTTGGTTTATGTAATGCACCTGCTACCTTTCAAAGATGCATGATGGCTATATTCTCTGACTTTTGTGAAAAGATTTGTTAGGTTTTCATGGACGACTTTTCCGTCTATGGATCTTCTTTTGATGATTGCTTGAGCAACCTTGATCGAGTTTTGTAGACATGTGAAGAAACTAATCTTGTCTTGAATTGGGAAAAGTGCCACTTTATGGTGAACGAAGGTATTGTCTTGGGTCATAAAGTTTCTGAAAGAGGTACTGAAGTTGATAAAGCCAAGGTTGATGCTATTCAAAAGATGCCATGTCCCAAGGACATCAAAGGTATAAGAAGTTTCCTTAGTCATGCCGGTTTTTATAGGAGGTTCATTAAGGACTTCTCAAAAATTTCTCGGCCTCTGACTAATTTATTACAAAAAGATATACCATTTGTCTTTGATGATGATTGTGTAGAAGCATTTGAAATACTTAAGAAAGCATTGATTTCTACACCTATTGTTCAGCCACCTGATTGGAATTTACCCTTTGAAATTATGTGTGATGCTAGTGATTATGCTGTAGGTGCTGTTCTAGGACAAAGAGTTGATAAGAAACTAAATGTTATTCAATATGCTAGTAAAACCGTTGACAATGCTCAAAGAAATTATGCTACCACTAAAAAAGAATTCTTAGCAGTTGTATTTGCTTGTGATAATTAAGTTTAGACCTTATATTCTTGATTCTAAAGTAACTATTCACACTGATCATGCTGCTATTAAATATCTCATGGAAAAGAAAGATGCTAAACCTAGACTTATTAGATGGGTTCTCTTGCTACAAGAATTTGATTTACATATTGTTGATAGAAAAGGAGCTGAGAACCCTGTTGCAGACAACTTGTCTAGGTTAGAAAATGTGCTTGATGACCCACTTCCTATTGATGATAGCTTTCCTGATGAGCAATTAAATGTCATAAATGCTTCTCATACTGCTCCATGGTATGCTAATTATGCTAATTACATTGTTGCTAAGTTTATACCACCTAGTTTCACATACCAGAAAAAGAAAAAGTTCTTCTATGATTTGAGACATTAGTTTTGGGATGACCCACATCTTTATAAAGAAGGAGTAGATGGTGTTATTAGACGTTGTGTACCTGAGCATGAGCAGGAACAGATCCTACGCAAGTGTCACTCCGAAGCTTATGGAGGACACCATGCTAGAGATAGAACTGCACATAAGGTACTACAATCTGGTTTTTATTGGCCTACTCTCTTCAAGGATGCCCATAAGTTTGTCTTATCTTGTGATGAATGTCAAAGAATTGGTAATATTAGTAGACGTCAAGAAATGCCTATGAACTATTCACTTGTTATTGAACCATTTGATGTTTGGGGCTTTGACTATATGGGACCTTTTCCTTCCTCTAATGGTTATACACATATTTTAGTTGCTGTTGATTATGTTACTAAGTGGGTAGAAGCTATTCCAACTAGTAGTACTGATCATAATACTTCTATTAAAATGCTTAAAGAAGTTATTTTTCCAAGATTTGGAGTCCCTAGATATTTAATGACTGATGGTGGTTCACATTTTATTCATGGCGCTTTCCGTAAAATGCTTGCTAAATATGATGTTAATCATAGAATTGCATCTCCTTATCACCCTCAGTCTAGTGGTCAAGTAGAATTGAGTAATAGAGAACTCAAATTAATTTTGCAAAAGACTGTTAATAGGTCTAGAAAGAATTGGTCCAAGAAACTTGATGATGCATTATGGGCTTATAGAACTGCATATAAAAATCCTATGGGTATGTCTCCGTATAAAATGGTCTATGGAAAAGCATGCCACTTACCTCTCGAACTAGAACACAAGGCTTATTGGGATATTAAAGAACTTAATTATGATTTTAAACTTGCCGGTGAGAAGAGATTATTTGATATTAGCTCACTTGATGAATGGAGAACACAAGCCTACGAAAATGCCAAGTTGTTTAAAGAAAAACTTAAAAGATGGCACGACAAAAGGATACAAAAGCGTGAGTTTAATGTAGGTGATTGCTACCTCTTTCAGCACTGCGTTGGTATTCCCCAAAGAGGAAGGGATGATGCAGCAAAGTAGCGTACGTATTTCCCTCAGTTTTTGAGAACCAAGGTATCAATCCAATAGGAGGCTATGCGCAAGTCCATCGTACCTGCACAAAACAAATAAATCCTCGCAACCAACACAAATAGGGGTTGTCAATCCCTATAGGGCCACTTACGAGAGTGAGATCTGATAGATATGATAAGATAATATTTTTGGTCTTTTTTATGATAAAGATGCAAAGTACAATAAAGGCAAAGTAAATAACTAAGTAGCAGGAGATTGATATGATAAAGATAGACGTGGGGGCCATAAGTTTCACTAGTGGCTTCTCTCGAGAGCATAAGTATTCTACGGTGGGTGAACAAATTACTGTTGAGCAATTGACAGAATTGAGCATAGTTATGAGAATATCTAGGTATGATCATGCATATAGGCATCACGTCCGAGACAAGTAGACCAACTCCTGCCTGCATCTACTACTATTACTCCACTCATCGACCGCTATCCAGCATGCATCTAGAGTATTAAGTAAAAATAGAGTAACGCCTTAAGCAAGATGACATGATGTAGAGGGATAGACTCATGCAATATGAAGAAAACCCCATCTTGTTATCCTCGATGGCAACAATACAATACGTGCCTTGCTGCCCTTACTGTCACCGGGAAAGGACACCGCAAGATTGAACCAAAGCTAAGCACTTCTCCCATTGCAAGAAAGATCAATCTAGTAGGCAAAACCAAACTGATAATTCTAAGAGACTTGCAAAGATAACCAATCATACATAAAAGAATTTAGAGAAGATTCAAATATTATTCATAGATAGACTTGATCATAAACCCACAATTCATCGGTCTCAATAAACACACCGCAAAAAGAAGATTACATCGAATAGATCTCCACGAGAGAGGGGAGAACATTGTATTGAGATCCAAAAAGAGAGAAGAAGCCATCTAGATACTAACTATGGACCCATAGGTCTGAAGTAAACTACTCACACTTCATCGGAGAGGCTATGGTGTTGATGTAGAAGCCCTCCGTGATCGATGCCCCCTCCGGCGGAGCTCCAGAACAGGCCCCAAGATGGGATCTCGTGGATACAGAAAGTTGCGGCGGTGGACTTAGGGTTTTGGCTCCGTATCTGATCGTTTGGGGGTACGTGGGTATATATAGGAGGAAGAAGTACGTCGGTGGAGCAACAGGGGGCCCACGAGGGTGGGGGCGCGCCTGGTAGGGTAGGGCGCACCCCCTACCTCGTGGCCTCCTGTTACATGCCTTGGCGTAGGGTCCAAGTCTCCTGAGTTGTATTCGGTGAGAAAATCACGTTCCCGAAGGTTTCATTCTGTTTGGACTCCGTTTGATATTCCTTTTCTTCGAAACCCTAAAACAGGCAAAAAAAACAATTTTGGGCTGGGCCTCCGGTTAATAGGTTAGTCTCAAAAATAATATAAAAGTGGATAATAAAGCCCAATAATGTCCAAAACAGTAGATAATATAGCATGGAGCAATCAAAAATTATAGATACGTTGGAGACATATCAACCATCCCCAAGCTTAATTCCTGCTCGTCCTCGAGTAGGTAAATGATAAAAACAGAATTTTTGATGCGGAGTGCTACTTGGCATGATTTTAATGTAATTCTTCTTAATTGTGGTATGAATATTCAGATCCGAAAGATTCAAGACAAAATTTCATATTGACATAGAAAATAATAATACTTCAAGCATACTAACAAAGCAATTATGTCTTCTCAAAATAACATGGCTAAAGAAAGTTATCCCTACAAAATCATATAGTCTGGCTATGCTCTATCTTCACCACACAAAATATTTAAATCATGCACAACCCTGATGACAAGCCAAGCAATTGTTTCATACTTTTGACATTCTCAAAACTTTTTCAATTTTCACGCAATACATGAGCGTGAGCCATGGATATAGCACTATAGGTGGAATAGAGTGGTGGTTGTGGAGAAGAAAAAAAAGGAGAAGATAGTCTCTCATCAACTAGGCGTATCAACGGGCTATGGAGATGCCCATCAATAGATATCAATGTGAGTGAGTAGGGATTGCCATGCAACGGATGCACTAGAGCTATAAGTATATGAAAGCTCAAAAAGAAACGGAGTGGGTGTGCATCCAACTTGCTTGCTCATGAAGACCTAGGGCAATTTGAGGAAGCCCATCATTGGAATATACAAGCCAAGTTCTATAATGAAAGATTCCCACTAGTATATGAAAGTGATAACATGAGAGACTCTCTACTATGAAGATCATGGTGCTACTTTGAAGCACAAGTGTGGTAAAAGGATAGTAACATTGTCCCTTCTCTCTTTTTCTCTCATTTTTTTATTTGGGCCTTTTCTCTTTTTTTCATGGCCTCTTTTCTTTCTCCTTTTTTTGTATGGAGTCTCATCCCGACTTGTGGGGGAATCATAGTATCCATCATCCTTTCCTCACTGGGACAATGCTCTAATAAGGATGATCATCACACTTTTATTTTTGTTACAACTCGATACTTAGAACAAAATATGACTCTATGTGAATGCATCCGGTGGTGTACCGGGTTATGCAATGATGCATGAGTGACAAGTATGAAAGAATTATGAACGGTGGCTTTGCCACAAATACTATGTCAACTACATGATCATGCTAAGCAATATGACAATGATGGAGTGTGTCATAATAAACAGAACGGTGGAAAGTTGCATGGCAATATATCTCGGAATGGCTATGGAAATGCCATAATAGGTAGGTATGGTGGCTGTTTGGAGGAAGGTATATGGTGGGTGTATGATACCGGCGAAAGGTGCGCGGTATTAGAGAGGCTAGCAAAGGTGGAAGGGTGAGAGTGCATATAATCCATGGACTCAACATTAGCCATAAAGAACTCATATACTTATTTCAAAAATCTACAAGTTATCAAAGCAAAGTATTACGCGCATGCTCCTAGGGGGATATATTGGTAGGAAAAGACCATCGCTCGTCCCCGACCGCCACTCATAAGGAAGACAATCAATAAATAAATCATGCTCCGACTTCATCACATAATGGTTCACCATACGTGCATGCTACGGGAATCACAAACTTCAACACCAGTATTTCTCAAATTCACAACTACTCAACTAGCATGACTTTAATATCACCATCTCCATATCTCAAAACAATTATCAAGTATCAAACTTATCATAGTATTCAACACACTCATAAGAAAGTTTTATTATTAATCTTGCATACCAAGCATATTAGGCTTTTAAGAAAATTACCATGCTATTTAAGACTCTCAAAATAATCTAAGTGGAGCATGAGAGATCAATAGTTTCTATAAAACAAATCCACCACCGTGCTCTAAAAGATATAAGTGAAGCACTAGAGCAAAATTATATAACTCAAAAGATATAAGCGAAGAACATAGAGTATTCTAACAAATTCCAAATCATGTATGGCTCTCTCAAAAGGTGTGTACAGCAAGGATGATTTGGTAAACAAACAAATAAATACTCAAATAATACAAGACGCTCCAAGCAAAACACATAGCATGTGGTAAATAAAAATATAGCTCCAAGTAAAGTTACCGATAGAAGTAGACGAAAGAGGGGATGCCTTCCGGGGCATCCCCAAGCTTTGGCTTTTAGGTGTCCTTAGATTATCTTGGGGGTGCCATGGGCATCCCCAAGCTTAGGCTCTTGCCGCTCCTTGTTCCATAATCCATCAAATCTTTACCCAAAACTTGAAAACTTCACAACACAAAATTTAAAGTAGAAAATCTCGTGAGTTCCGTTAGCGAAAGAAAACAAAAGACCACTTCAAGGTACTGTAAAGAACTCATTCTTTATTTATATTGGTGTTATACCTACTGTATTCCAACTTCTCTATGGTTTATAAACTATTTTACTAGCCATAGATTCATCAAAATAAGCAAACAAACATACGAAAAACAGAATCTGTCAAAAACAGAATAGTCTGTAGTAATCTGTAGCTAGCGCAAGATCTGGAACCCCAAAAAATTCTAAAATAAATTTCTGGACGTGAGAAATTTATCTATTAATCATATTCAAAAATAATTAACTAAATATCACTCTCCAAATAAAAATGACAGCAGTTCTAGTGAGTGGTAAAGTTTCTGTTTTTTACAGCAAGTTCAACAAGACTTTCCCCAAGTCTTCTCAATGGTTCTACTTGGCACAAACACTAATTAAACACAAAAATACAACCAAAACAGAGGCTAGATAATTTATTTATTACTAAACAGGAAAAAAAGCAAGGAATAAAAATAAAATTGGGTTGCCTCCCAACAAGCGCTATCGTTTAACGCCCCTAGCTAGGCATAACAAGCAAGAATAGATCTAGGTATCGCCATATTTGGTAGGCATTCCATAAGTGCCTCTCATAATAGATTCATAAGGTAATTTAATTTTGTTTCTAGGAAAGTGTTCCATGCCTTTCCTTAATGAAAATTGGAATCTAATATTTCCTTCCTTCATATCAACAATTGCACCAATTGTTCTAAGGAAAGGTCTACCAAGAATAATAGGACATGAAGGATTACAATCTATGTCAAGAACAATAAAATTTACAGGCACATAATTCCTATTTTCAAAAATAAGAACATCATTAATTCTTCCCATAGGTTTCTTAATAGTGGAATCCACAAGGTGCAAGTTTAAAGAGCAATCATCAAAATCACGGAAACCTAACAAATCACACAAAGTCTTTGGAATCGTGGAAACACTAGCACCCAAATCACATAAAGCATAGCATTCATGATCTTCAATTTTAATTTTAATAGTTGGTTCCACTCATCATAAAGTTTTCTAGGGATAGAAATTTCCAATTCAAGTTTTTCTTCCTAAGATTGCATCAAGGCATCAACGATATGTTTAGTAAACGCTTTATTTTGACTATAAGCGTGAGGAGCATTTAGCACGGATTGTAAGAAGGAAATACAATCAATCAAAGAGCAATTTTCATAGTTAAATTCCTTGAAATCCATAATAGTGGGTTTAGCAACATCTAGGGTTTTAATTTCTCCAATCCCACTTTTATCAAATTTAGCATCAAGATCAAAAGATTCAGAATTCTTGGAACGCCTACTAGGTAAAGGTGGATCATATTCAGTCCCATCATTATCAAGATTCATATTGCAAAACAAAGATTTAATAGGGGACACATCAATAACTTTTAGATCTTCATCATTATTTTCATAGCAACTTGGTTTAGCGGCCATCTTATTAACTAGGGTAGCCTGTTTATCCGAAATTTCAGTAGTTAATTTGTCAAGATGAGCAAGTTGGGATCTTAAACCATCGAATTCTTTAGACATATCATCGAGCTCTTTATTCACAAAACTTTTCTGTTCTTTAAGCTCGTTTCTGAAGAAACTATTATGTTCAAATTACAAAACCATGAAACTCCTAACATTATTTTCGATTTCTTCTAACCTTTTAAGCTGAAGGTCACCAAATTTAGGTAGAGCCATCGCGACAAGCAAGCAAACTAACACACAAGCAAACAGAAAGCAAGCGGGCAAAAGAAGGCAAATAGAGAGGGAGGATAGAGAGAGGGCGAATAAAACGGCAAGGGTGAAGTGGGGGGAGAGGAAAACGAGAGGCAAATGGCAAATAATGTAATGCGGGAGATAAGGGTATGTGATGGGTACTTGGTATGTTGACTCTTGCGTAGACCTCCCCGGCAACGACGCTAGAAATCCTTCTTGCTACCTCTTTTAGCACTGCGTTGGTTTTCCCCGAAGAGGAAGGGATGATGTAGCAAAGTAGCGTAAGTATTTTCCTCAGTTTTTGAGAACCAAGGTATCAATCCAGTAGGAGGCTACGCGCAAGTCCCTCGTACCTGCACAAAACAAATAAATCCTCGCAACCAACGCAAATAGGGGTTGTCAATCCCTATAGGGCCACTTACGAGAGTGAGATCTGATAGATATGATAAGATAATATTTTTGGTATTTTTTATGATAAAGATGCAAAGTAAAATAAAGGCAAAGTAAATAGCAAAGTAAATAACTAAGTAGTAGGAGATTGATATGATAAAGATAGACCCGGGGGCCATAGGTTTCAGTAGTGGCTTCTCTCGAGAGCATAAGTATTCTACGGTGGGTGAACAAATTACTGTTGAGCAATTGACATAATTGAGCATAGTTATGAGAATATCTAGGTATGATCATGTATATAGGCATCACGTCCGAGACAAGTAGACCGACTCCTGCCTGCATCTACTACTATTACTCCACTCATCGACCGCTATCCAGCATGCATCTAGAGTATTAAGTAAAAACAGAGTAACGCCTTAAGCAAGATGACACGATGTAGAGGGATAGACTCATGCAATATGAAGAAAACCCCATCCTGTTATCCTCGATGGCAACAATACAATACGTGCCTTGCTGCCCTTATTGTCACCGGGAAAGGACACCGCAAGATTAATGCAAAGCTAAGCACTTCTCCCATTGCAAGAAAGATCAATCTAGTAGGCCAAACCAAACTGATAATTCGAAGAGACTTGCAAAGATAACCAATCATACATAAAAAAATTCAGAGAAGATTCAAATATTATTCATAGATAGACTTGATCGTAAACCCACAATTCATCGCTCTCAACAAATACACCGCAAAAAGAAGATTACATCGAATAGATCTCCACAAAGAGAGGGGGAGAACATTGTATTGAGATCCAAAAAGAGAGAAGAAGCCATCTAGCTACTAACTATAGACCCGTAGGTCTGAAGTAAACTACTCACACTTCATCGGAGAGGCTATGGTGTTGACGTAGAAGCCCTCCGTGATCGATGCCCCCTCCGGCGGAGCTCAGGAATAGGCCCCAAGATGAGATCTCGTGGATACAGAAAGTTGTGGTGATGGAATTAGGGTTTTCGCTCCGTATCTGATCGTTTGGGGGTACGTGGGTATATATAGGAGGAAGAAGTACGCCGATGGAGCAACAGGGGGCCCACGAGGGTGGGGGCGCGCCTGGTAGGGTAGGGCGCGCGCCCCTACCTCGTGGCCTCCTGTTACGTGCCTTGACGTAGGGTCCAAGTCTCCTGAGTTGTATTCGGTGAGAAAATCACGTTCCCGAAGGTTTCATTCCGTTTGGACTCCGTTTGATATTCCTTTTCTTCAAAACCCTAAAACAGGCAAAAAATAGCAATTCTGGGCTGGGCCTCCGGTTAATAGGTTAGTCCCAAAAATAATATAAAAGTGGATAATAAAGCCCAATAACGTCCAAAACAGTAGATAATATAGCATGGAGCAATCAAAAATTATCGATACGTTGGAGACGTATCAGTGATTATGTATTGATATACAACTCTCGTTTAAGATTTTTTGCAGGAAAACTTCTCTCTAACTGGGAAGGCCCTTACGTTATCGAGGAGGTCTACCATTCTGGTGCCATGAAAATCAACAACTTCGAAGGCACAAATCCGAAGGTGGTGAACGGTCAAAGAATCAAACATTATATCTCAGGTAATCCCATAAATGTTGAAACCAATGTTATTGAAACCGTAACCCCGGAGGAATACATAAGGGACACTTTCCGGAACATTTTAGACTCCGAAAAGGAATAGGTATGTGGTACGGTAAGTAAACCGGCTCCAAAACAGTTTTTAAGGCAATATTTCTCCGTTTTGGAATATTTAGAAAAATAGAAAAATAAGCAGCAGTCCGGGAAGGACACGAGGGCTCCACGAGGGTGGAGGGCGCGCCCTACCCTACTGGGCGCGCCCCCTACCTCGTGGGCACCTCGTGTGCTCTCCGGACTCCGTTTTCGTACATGACACGTATTTTGGTCGGTAAAAATTCATTATATAATCTCCCGGAGGTTTTGACTCCTGTATCATGCAAAAATCTCCTGTCTTTGTTTCGAGCTGTTTTCTGTCAGGGTTGTCAAGGCCAGGCACTATATCATCTCCCTCCTCCTCCAACCATGAGGGCAACGATGCTTGGCTAATGAAGATAGAGCTGAAGAGCGAAGAACCCATGGAGATCAACAAGGATGAAGGGATCAAGAAGGCCATGGAGGACCAAGTTCCGGCAACAGAAGGCACCCTTCAACTGAATCACAATCTTCTTACCCCAACAAAAATCGAAGCTTTCAATATGATTGAGTTAGCTCGTATACAAAATAAGTATCTCACACATGAAAATGTTTTGTTGAAGGAGCACATCATCGCACTCAAAGGCATTATCCGCAAGTTAGAAGACCTCATGCGCTCAATGTGCGTCTGTCCATCATCAACATCCCCACCTTCTTCACCAACAAAGAAGAATTGATTATATGGTGTGGTCACTCCACTTGGCAACTGCCAAGCTTGGGGGAGTGCCCTGATATCGTATCACCATCACTTTTATCTTTACCGTTTTTTTCTTAGTTCGATCCTTTTGGTAATATTTTGATCTAGTAGAATAAAATTTCTTAGTATGATCTAGTTGTGAGTTTTGCTTTATTATCCTTCTATGTAATCGAGTCCGTGAGCTATATAATAAAGATTAGTGTTGAGTCAAGGGCTTGATTATTTTACCATGATCTTAAGTGAATAAAAGAAAAGAGAAAGAAATAAAAAGAAACAAAGAGATCATGTGAGTCTTATGGAGAGTAATGAGATCACATAGAAAGAGTATGATGAATAAAAGTTGTTGAGGGTTGACAAACACAGTTTTGATCATCGTTGCAACTAATAGGAAGTAATAAAGAAAGAGAGGTCTTCACATATAGATATACTACTTGGACATCTTTTATGATTGTGAGCACTCGTTAAAATATGACATGCTAAAGAGTTGACATTGGACAAGGAAGACAACGTAATGGGTTATGTTGTCTTACATCTGAGATGAATTATATTGTCTTGGATCTTCCAACATGATGAGCTTGCTTTTCCCCCTCATACTAGCCAAATTCATTGCACCAAGTAGAGATACTACTTGTGCTTCCAAATACCCTTAAACCAGTCTTGCCATAAGAGTCGACCATATCTACCTATGGATTGAATAAGATTCTTTAAGTAAGTTGTCATCGGTGCAAAGCAATAAAAATTGCTCTCTAAATTTGTATGATTGATTGGTGTGGAGGAAATAAGCTTTATATGATCGTGTGATATGGAAGTAATAAAAGCGACAAACTGCATAATAAAGGTCCATATCACAAGTGGCAATATAAAGTGACGTTCTTTCGCATTAATATTTTGTGCATCTAACCATAAAAGCGCATGACAACCTCTGCTTCCCTCTGCGAAGGGCCTATCTTTTACTTTTATCTCCTACATTGCATAAGAGTCATGGTGATCTTCACCCTTCCTTTTTACATTTTATCCTTTGGCAAGCACCATATGTTGGAAAGATCCTGGTATATATGGCTAATTGGATGTGAATTTTCATGAACTATTACTGTTGACACTACCCTTGAGTTAAAACGTTGGGAGGCAAAACTATCAGCCCTTATCTTTCTCTGTGTCCGATTAAAACTCCATACCCATAAGTATTGCATGAGTGCTAGCAATTGTGAAAGACTATATGATAGTTGAGTATGTCGACTTGCTGAAAAGCTCTTATACATTGACTCTTTCCTATGTTATGATAAATTGCAATTGCTTCAATGACTGAGATTGTAGTTTGTTAGTTTTTAATGAAGTTTACGATTCATACTTGATATTGTGATTGAATTATTACTCTAGCATAAGAGATTATATGACAAGAATTATATAAGTTGTTGTTCTAAGAATGATCATGATGCCCTCATGTCCGTATTTTATTTTTATCGACACCTCTATCTCTAAACATGTGGACATATTTTCCGAGGACAAGCGAGGTCTAAGCTTGGGGGAGTTGATACGTCCATTTTGCATCATGCTTTTATATCGATATTTATTGCATTATGGGCTGTTATTACACATTATGTCACAATACTTATGTCTATTCTCTCTTATTTTACAAGGTTTACATAAAGAGGGAGAATGCCGGCAGCTGGGATACTGGGCTGGAAAAGGAGCAAATATTAGAGACATATTCTGCACAACTCCAAAAGTCTTGAAACTTCACGAAATACGTTTTCCAAATATATAAAAAATACTGAAAGCAAGAACCTCACCAGGGGGGCCACACCCTGCCCACGAGGGTGGGGGCGCGCCCTACCCCCCTAGGCGCGCCCCCTACCTCGTGGGCCCCCTGGTGGCCCTCCGGTGGCCATCTTCTGCTATATGGAGTCTTTCGATGGGAAAAAAATCATAAGCCATCTTCTCGGACGAAACTCCGCCGCCACGAGACGGAACCTTGGCGGAACCAATCTAGGGCTCTGGCGGAGTTGTTTTGCCGGGGAGACTTCCCTCCTGGAGGGGGGAAATCATCGCCATCGTCATCACCAACGCTCCTCTCATCGGGAGAGGGCAATCTCCATCAACATCTTCATCAACACTATCTCCTCTCAAAACCCTAGTTCATCTCTTGTATCCAATTCTTGTCTCCAAGTCCGGGATTGGTGCTAGTAGGTTGCTAGTAGTGTTAATTCCTCTTTGTAGTTGATGCTAGTTGGTTTAATTGGTGGAAGATCATATGTTCAGATCCTATATGCATATTAATACCCCTCTGATTATGAACATGTTTATGCTTTGTGAGTAGTTACTTTTGTTCCTGAGGACATGGGAGAAGTCTTGCTATTAGTAGTCATGTGAATTTGGTATTTGTTCGATATTTTCATGACATGTATGTTATCTCTCCTCTAGTGGTGTTATGTGAACGTTGACTACATGACACTTCACCATTATTTGGGCCTAGAGGAAGGCATTGGGAAGTAATAAGTAGATGATGGGTTGCTAGAGTGACAGAAGCTTAAACCCTAGTTTATGCGTTACTTCGTAAGGGGCTGATTTGGATCCATATGTTTCATGCTATGGTTAGGTTTATCTTAATACTTTTGTTATAGTTACGGATGCTTGCAATAGAGGTTAATCATAAGTGGGATACTTGTCCAAGTAAGGGCAGTACCCAAGCACCGGTCCACCCACATATCAAATTATCACAGTACCGAACGCGATTCATATGAACGTGATGAAAACTAGCTCGACGATATTCCCATGTGTCCTCGAGAGCGCTTTACATCATATAAGAGTTTGTCCAGACTTGTCCTTTGCTACAAAAAGGATAGGGCCACCTTACTGCACTTTATTTACTTTTGTTACTTGTTGCTCTTTACAAATTATCCTATCACAAAACTATCTGTTACCACTTATTTCAGTACTTGCAGAGAATACCTTGCTGGAAACCGCTTATCATTTCCTTCTGCTCCTTATTGGGGTCGACACTCTTACTTATCGAAAGGACTACGATAGAACCCCTATACTTGTGGGTCATCATCCACTGTTGCGCCATTACTAACAATTTTTTTTTTCAAAATTACTAATGGCGCACCACACATCAGGTGCGCCATTAGTAACCCTGGTGCTAAATGCACCCCCCCATGGACCGTCTTTTCAGTTTTTTAAAAAATAAAAGAAAATGCTGGAAATGTAAAAAAAGAAAATAATTTTCCCATGTGATATGTGGTCTAGTTGTTGGGAAAATTTACAAATATGAATTTCGACTTTATTTGCAAAATCTCTTTGAAATTAGTAAAATGGGCATAACTTTTGCATACGAACTCAGATTAAAAAGTTTTTTATATAAAAAATCATCTACTCGAAAAGTTACATACGAATTGAACTGGGGAACCCCTTTCAACATCTTCAAAATCCCCCAAACCCTAACAGAACGAAAGATACGGGGCTTTTAAGATCTAGAGGGGGGAAATGAAAGAAAATTCAAACTTACTAGTGGCGCACCATTTGCTAGGTGCGCCACTAGTAACAGAAAAAAATTGGTTTCAAAAAATTTTTGGAATTTTTTTCAAAATATGATACGTAATATGACCGGAAGTTTGAAATATTTTTTCAAAATTTCATCACACTCATGAACATGAACAAAGTCCTAGACATCAATAAGGTTTAATAGGATTGATATGATATATGTATCAACAAGTGCTGGTGAAGTGAGCTGGTGCTGGGGTTGGATAGAACTGCAAAGTTAAGCGTGCTCGGGCTGGAGTAGTGTGACGATGGGTGACCTTTCGGGAAGTTTGACCATAGAGTGCGATTTGACATAAGATTAAGATTGACTCGGGATTAAGAAAAAAACAAAAAAAATTGAAAAAAAATGAAAAAAATTCTAAAAAAATAAAAAAAAATTGTTAGTAATGGCGCACCGTGAGATATACTAATGGAGCGGCGAGGCGGGGATGGCTGCGGTCTGGGGCATGTGGTGGTCGCGCGGGTCGCGAGCGAGCCCCTGCTGGATCTGAAGAGGGCTGCCATCGGACGGGCTCTTGCTCGATGCTGCGGCAGAGGAGATGGGTCAGGTGGGAGCCAGCTTCTCGGCGCCGCGTGGGCTGTAGACGGCTCTGTGCACCGGCGGCCGTCGGCTAGTTGGGCTCCATGGAGGTGCGAAGCAGATCGGGCCTCGGTGTCCTGTTCTGCGAGGAGGCCGTGACGACCGTCGGGTGCATGGGGCCGGCGGCTCTATCTGGCGTGGACCGGCGGCAGCGATGAAGACCTGGGCCCCGGCGTCCAGTTTTGAAGGTGGTTGCGGCGGACGTTGGGCGCGTGGGGCCGGCGGCCTCCGGCCGTGTGTCTATGGTGATGGTCTGGCTCGGGTTTGGTGGTTGGAGGTGCAGCGCCGGGTGAAGACTTTGCTGCCGGCCCTTGGGCTGGGGCAAGCGACTGCGACGCCTGCGGGTGCCGTTTCCTTTTTGAAGGCGTCGCTGAGGCGTTCCTGCTCGCTCCACTACGCAAGGATGCTCGAGGGAAACCCTTGATCCCCTAGAACCGGACGATGACGGCGACGTGCATCGCACCTCTTGGGGCATCGTTCCAGGAGCTCCTTACCGGCCAGAGGGACCAATGATAGGTGGGGGAGGTTGTTTGTGCTTCTCAGTCGTGTCCGTCCGGCAATGGGGCGGTTTGGCTTCTGTGGCAACGATAACGGTGGTGAGCATTGTCGGAGGCGTGGCATTGGTCGTGGTAGTCGGCTCTTCTCCGGCGTGTCCTTGAGACTACCTCGGCTGCTTGTTGATGTGAAGTCGAAGCTGCGGTGCGGGGCACCGGTGGTGTACAATGACGAGCGACAAGTGGTCCGTTCGGTGATCTTACGTGACGCCAACATTTCTTTGCTTTTTGTAGTTCTCCGCCGGAGTCGGAGCTGCGTTGTCCTGCTGTGAGTGGATGTCGTTCCGTCTTGTAAGGGTAGTGTTGTTCGGCGGCCAATAGGATTGCCGTTTTTCTTTTCTCTTTGATCTTCGGATCCTTTTCATGTTGTTTTTCTGCTGTTTTCTGCTTAATCTAATTGAAGTCAGCAATTTGCTGGATCTTAAAAAAAAAACTATGGAGACTGCGGCAGCGACGGTGGCGACGACCGCGGCCTTGGCTCCCGCCATGGCGGCCTCTGCAGTTTGGGATCGAGGTAGGAATGTTAATCAAGATCAAGTTTCAGCAGTCGCATAAGCTGCAATGGATGGGAATACACAGCTTATATTATATGATCCCATCTTCTTCGTCGATATCTGAACTTCTGAAGTCTGTCGTACACAGCATATATGAAACCAGGATCGAGCCCTCTGTTTCATTCAGTACACGGATATACATACATTTCGGCGTCAGATATTCATGCGGCAGCGGTTTCTTGGGACACTGACAATGATGCATACATTTTTTCTAGAATACGCGCAACGGCACAAGCAGGATAATACTAGCTCAAGGCCTGAAGAATGCCGGCGGACGGGGACGAGCTGCGGCGGCACCACCATGGAAGGAGGTGCCCTTGAGGTGGTCGGGGGCGCTCTCGTACGAGTGCCTCCTCGCCAGCGAGAGGATGGCCTTGTCGGCGGCGATGAAGTAGGCCATCCCGGCGACGGTGCAGACGATGAGCGCCTGGCCGGTGGGGTTCAGGTTCGCCTTGGCCCACGGCAGCATCCGCACGCTCGCCAGCTGCATGAGTATAACAGTCACGAAAATCAGAGTCCAACGTGCATGAAAATCAGCAACTACCGTTGGACGGATGAGCTCACCGTTGGCACCGCAGACGCGACCGTGGCGACGGCCGCCGCCTTGGCTCCGGCGAGCGTCGCCTCTGGGGAAGATTTTAAAAAGAGAAATGCATTGCTAGTGTCAGACTATCAGCACACAACTTGGCTGAACTGAACTGAACTCTGAAGAAGTGGATCCTGATTCCTACGTACCTCTGGAGCAGCGTTTGGCGAGGGCGAGCTTGTTCTCAAGGTGGGCGCGGGTGACGGTTGCCGTCGTCGACATCTTCGCCGTGATCCTGTACAGAAACGGCTCAGCACAAAGAGTGCGATGATCGAGTGAG
Source organism: Triticum dicoccoides (assembly GCF_002162155.2). Lineage (NCBI taxonomy): Eukaryota > Viridiplantae > Streptophyta > Magnoliopsida > Poales > Poaceae > Triticum > Triticum dicoccoides. Next base: position 58,425,104 of record NC_041392.1, on the reverse strand, counting down.
AAGAGATGGGCTGGCTGGCTGGCTGTTGCTTGATGCTTCGAGGACGAGGAGCTAGCCATGTATTTATAGGGAGCAAAAAGGTGGCGGCCACGCACGGTTTTGGGTGCAAACCGTGGGTACTCTGCTGACTCGTTTGGACTTGGATTGGAGTGGTGAACTGAGTTGGTGGGAAAGGCAGGGGGTGCCACTGCACGCTTTCTTTCCGGGAGCGGCAGGTTATCCAAAACTATGGTTGGAAATCCACAGACCACAGGATTTGATGTTGTTTGTTGGAGGTATCCTCCGGTCCTCCCTCGTCCTTTTTTGCGTGCCAAAGCTAGCTAGCAAGAAAAAGGAGATCTCGGTCGATCTAAAGTTAGGCACAACGGTGCTGATTTGATCACAAGCGCCGCCGGTTTCACTCGTTGTCGTCGGCGCGTCGGTCCGCGGGAAGATTAGGAGGCTGTTTGGTTCAGAGCCTCAGCTCGCCACGCCTAAGGTGAGGCGTGCCACGACTTCGTAGGCAGGCGTTTGGTTCTCCATCAAGGTTAGGCTCGCCACAGCGCCACAGGGCCTTTGCCGCAGAAAAATTCGGCAAATGTGTGGCGCTCGATTTGCCCGCCATACTCGCCGCGGCGCGCCAAAGAAGCCGTGAAAATCCCCGCGGGCCTGATTAATAAAGTCGCCGCTTCCCTGTTTCCTCCCCCGAAACTCTGCTTCACACAATCTTGACCGCCATGGATGAGAGCCCTTCTCTCTCCTGACCGATCCAACTGAGGAGGAGCTCGCCGCTACAATCGACCTTCTCTTCCCTGGTAAAAATCCTCACCACCGCAATAGTAATCTCCGCCATCTCCTCTATCTCATCACCTACTATTCATCTCAAACATGCAGATCTGGGCGTTCTTGTTTTTTCAAGAGAAAAATAGCAGCCTTCTTCTGTGATCTGCAGGATTTCCTAGTCTAGCAGCTGCTTGGTTTTGCCTCTCTTGCATCTACGAGATGCAAGAGCTATTCACAGGCACTAGTGCTGATGGTTCTTTGGCCATGGACCAGCATACATGCACAATTGATTCTCATGACTCGGATAATGATGAAGGGTTGTATGACCTTAATTGCTATCCATAATATGACTATATGAGGGCCCTCTTGAGGAGGATTCTGACACTTCGCCAACAACATATGGTCCTAAAAGACCTCCAGTTCATGTACGTGCTGATAATTCCTCATCTAGCACTAGCCGAGTTGGTACGAAGCGCCCAAGAGGTAGCAGGTCGCCTAGTAAGAAGCGACAAAAAATCAAGAGTCTTTCGCGGAGTCCGCTGAAGAAATCAACTCTACATTGAAGTCACCCCAGCAATCTCTTGCTGCCCCTGCTCCTCAAATGCCCCAAGTTATTGACCCATATGCTAGTTTATGGCACAGGTTGGAGGTACTCCCAATTACCATGGATCAAAGAATTACTATTGGTATGCACTTGTCTAGCAAGAACAATGAAGGTTTGCGTGGTTGGTTATGTTGTGCAAGTGACAAAACTTTTGAAACTTGGGTTTGGAAGTTCTTTGACAAAGATGATGTTTAGGAGATAGCAACCTGTGTGGTTTGCTAGTTGCTCACGTGTGATGTTTAGAAGATGGCAACTTTTGGTATTTAGGAGATTGTGATGTGTCTGCTCGCTGCTTTTGGGAGTTGAACTTGTGCTACACCTATTGATCTGTTGATGTGTAGCGAAACACTTTAATGTAAGGTGGCTGGAACTTGTGCTATGGTTAGGACTGTTACTTCATGACTTTATGAATGATGGCTGGAACTTGCATGCATCTATCTTATTTTGTATCTTGATACTAAATTGTGGTTGTGACTTATTTTGCACAGATGGTATTTAACGGAAAATGATCCATGTTATTTTTTGTGGCTATTAGTAATGTGACAAAATCTTCTTACATTTACTAGAGCATGTTGTAATCTGATTGGTTTGTAACAAAAATGGCATAATCTCACCGCTCTAGCACTAAGGTGATTCTAACCAGATGTGGCAGAAAACCAAACATAAGCCACAGTTTTTTTGCCAAACATGTGTGGAAGCAATCCAAATACACACGACACAAAATCTGCCACACCTAACCTAAGGCATGACTACCAACCAAACAATCTGATTTTGCCACACATTATGGCAAGCCACACTTGTGGCTAGTGATTAACCTTAGGTGTGGCAATTTGAGTCTCCAACTAAACAACCCCTAGATTTTGAGGGGCCCTCCCAGGGGCGAAACCGGCGGCATCACTGTGTCCCCGCCGGACTAGCCCTTCTCCGTCTGATTCTATACACAAAGCGTAGGGCATTTCTCCATGGATTTGCTGGTCTGGGGCCCACTTGTCGGTTTGATGGTAAACTTTGTTTTTGACATAGTTCGATGCACAGCCTTTTTTTTGCGGGCTTGATGAACTTATTACTCGTTTGCCAGCCTAGTCTACGGCCACTTCGTGCAGCAAAATATATCCCAACTGTCCGGATATGTTCCGCATGTTTTGGTTGGTCAAAAATATATTTTAATTACCAGATTTGCTATTTCACATTTAAATGTGAATTATTGTCTCACATCCAACTTTTAAGCCGTTCGATGAAAAGCATCACGATTCGTGTTCAGCTCCCGTAAAAAAAATCTACCTAGGCAGCTCCCGCTCGTTCTTGTCCTTCGCTTCACGGTATGTCCCTCGGTGGTCAAAAATACCTACGCCAGGCGAACCAACCTCTGGTTAAGATGGTTAGGTGGACAGTGGTATCCTCAACCCACCAGGGTTCAAATCCTGATACTCGCATTTATCCTGGATTTATTTCAGGAATTCCGGCGATACGCTTTCAGTGGGAGGAGACGTTTCTGTCGACTTCGAGGCGCCTACGGTGACTTCGTAAAATCTCAAGATGATATGCCGGCTCAGTCTCTCGGAGGTACTCATAGGGGTAGGGTGTGCGTGTGTGCGTTCATAGGGATGAGTGTATGCGCGTTTATATGAGCACTTGCGTCTGTACTGTGTTAAAAAAAACGTACGCCAGGCTCTATGGGCTGTTTTTCTTCTCACGTCTTCTCATGGGCTGTTGTCTTTTCGTGTTTCTATATGTTGCAGCTTCGTTCCTTTTATTTTGTCTCTTTATTATTTCATCATTTGTTTCAAATTATGAACTATTTTAAATTCCTGATTTCTGTTCTTTTATTTATATTTTCTGTTTTCTCATTTATTTATTATTTACTTTATTTAGTTATTTTAAATTCTTGAACCTTTTCACTACGTCATCTGTTTGCTTTAAATGTCGTGCAAATTTTAATCATGGGTTGTTTTGTCGCATGTGTACTCTATCGCGATGAGCGTCTTTTGTTCGGGCGTTTGCAATGCGCGATCTGGGTGTTTTCGTTTCGGATTGCTTTTGCTAGGTCTCATCTTGAGGAGAGTTAACAATGTCTCGTATAACTCATATGTTGTTAGCTATATGTGCTTCTGAGTCGTGGTGCTCGCTGTCATTGTGTCCTGTTATTTGTCTGTCTCCTGTGAAGCAGTGAGGCCCAATATGGCTTTTTTTAGTGGGGCATTTCTATTTTTTATGTATTGGGTAAATTTTTTGGGTTGCAACATTTTATGGAAGGCCACATGTCTTTTTATTCCTTATTTTTTGTTTATTTTGATTGGCCGTGTGTAGCCAGAGGATAGTGTAACTAGATTTTCTTTTCTTGCGGATTTGCTAAATATCATTTAGATGAGATGTAGTGATGTCTCACCTGTGTCAGCTCGTTATTTTTTCTCCCGCGCCCTATTGTCCCGTTTTATTTTGTGTCAGTTTGTTCTCGTGTTTCTTTTCACATGGGTCCATTTATGTCGTCGTTTGGGGACGTGGCCCTTTCTTCTTTTGTCCATTTTTTGTGTATTTTCTGTGGTCTGAAGAACAGCATGCAGACATCCTGACTAAACCTGTCCCAAAGTCTCTCTTTCAGGAAATGAAGAAGAACATTGGCATGCAGGATTTGAAGCCAGTGCACCAAGTTTAAGGGGGTAAAATGTTAGAAGTAATCTCGGTGTACTGGAAGTAGCACGTAGATGTTTTTTCAGTTTTCTGAATATGCTGAATAATAGCCAGAAGTGCGCTCTGTTCGTGCTGCGGCTTAATAGCTTCAGGTGTTAGTTTTATTCAGTTATCTTCTCCTCTGTAATCGGTAGAGTGATGACCACGAACTGGCCGTGGGATGGCGCGGGTATAACGGATCGTGGGCTTCCAGTTTGTTACTAAGGAATAAAAGGATAGAAGCGAAAAGGACGCGAGGTTGAGGCGCCGCAAACTACTGTCTCCCGTTTTCTGTTTTCTTCTGTTCTCTGAACTTGTTCGTCAGGGACTCTGCTGGAGATTACAGAGAGGGATTTCCACCAATTTTCCACCTGATCGAGTTGTGTTTCAGGGTCTGGATCCAACAATCTTCGCCGTGATCTTCTTCGACAGATACAGCTCAGTAGAAAGAGTGCGATGGAGCGAGATGAGATGAGATGGGCTGGCTGGCTGGCTGTTGCTTGATGCTTCCGGGACGAGGAGCTAGCCATGTATTTATAGCGAGCAAAAAGGTGTCGGCCACGCACGGTTTTGGGATCCAAACGGTGGGTGCTCTGCTCTGCTCACTCGCTCGGACTTGGAGTGCCGAAATGTGTTGGTGGACGAGGCAGGGGAGGCCACGGGAATCCACACACCAAAAGGCAGGGCACGCAGGTTATCCAAAACTATGGTAGGGAGTCCATCGACCATTCGCCACAACACCACTTGCCAAAATAAGCACAATGTTAGTTCTCTTGGTTTCCTTTCTTAATCCTAGAGGGCTACGGTAAACTCTTCCCTCCAGACTTCATCAACGAGTCCGTGGATTCACCTCTCCTCGGCCTGTTGCTGGTGGTTGGTGGCGGGAAGGGGAATCCCAGTGCCTCTGCTCCGGTTAGTAGTGTAGTTCCGATTTTTTAGTCCTCACAAGTGGAGCGCTCGCACAGATGGCGGAGCTTCTTCTTCAAGTTTGTTTTTCGGGCACATGGTAGTGAAGTGACTTTTGGTTAAAATCGTATATTCATCGATCAAAACATGTCCTCAAAATTTAGACAATAACTACATACTAAGAGGCACCATGGCGGCGACATCAGATGCGTTTTCAACGAACCTCGGGTCCCAAGGGAGAGATGATGATCTCGGTGACTTCTTCGACAAGTTGGATCTCCATGAGGAGGAGTTTGATGACGTTGTAGTTGAAGAGGAAGCTCCAGAGCTGCTGGAGGAGATTCGTTGGGTTGCCCTAGCTAGGGTTCAGACCATGAAAAATTTCAGCCAATCGGCCTTCTACAAAGACATGCGGGCGGCGTGGAATTGTTCCCAGTTGGTTCGCTTCCGGCCAATTGGCCCTAATCTGTTTGTGGTTCAAGTTTATTGTCTTGGTGATTGGGATCGCATCATGGGACAAGGACCGTGGCTGTTCCGCAACATGGCGGTTCTGTTAGTGCCATATGATGGGTTCACAAACACTGAAGAGGTGCCAATAGATTACATGCCTATCTGGCTCCAGATCCATAAGCTACCAGATGGGTATTGCAGACATGATCTGATTGTCAAGTTGCTCCGTTCTGCGGGTGAGGTCCTTGAAACCAGGCTTAATGGTAACTCCAGAGGGGATTACGTCCGGGTCAGAGTGAAACATGACATCAGGAAGCCGCTCACCAAATTTGTGAGCATTGTCAAGGGAGAAGCACGTAAGGTTTATGCAGTAAGATATGAAAAGCTGGCAAGATTCTGTAGCGCGTGTGGTATCATTGGCCATGGGCATAAGGAGTGTGGTAATGGTGTGTTTGCTGAGAAGGATCTCAAGTTTGGTGATTACCTCTATGCTGACCCCCCGGCACAAGCTCGCTCGGACTGGGAAGCAAGGAGGGGAGAGAAGAAGATGTACACTGAACCACCGGTTCCTAAGTCTGCTGTAGGCAAGGGAGAAGTCAGGATGGATGGAGAGCTGAAGGATACGGCATCTAGCCCTATAAAAACTTCCTTGTCTCGTGATATGGAATTGGATAGATCTTCTCGTAAGCGCCTCAACATGGATGGAGGTACAGAAACACTTGGGACAACTACACCCTCTGCTGCGCACAAGGAAGTACTGTTGCTTACAGACGGGAAAGATGATGGTGAACCGGAATCGCCTACTAATAGTTCCGATAGTAAACATGCAAAACGAGATGGTGAGACCTCAAACTCAGAGAAAATTTCGGCGGGCTCCCAGGAGGAGCGCCGCCAGTCCCAATGAGTCACCTCTTTTGGAACTACCGGGGGCGGGGAACCGCCGGACAGTTCGTGAAGTTGGGGCTCTTGTAAAAGCCCATTCCCCAAGCTTGGTCTTTCTCGCTGAAACAAGACAAACAAGTGTTAAAGTTGAAAGAATGAAGTGGAAATTAGGTCTCAAAGGATTCTGCGGGGTGGATTGTGAGGGTCGAGGCGGTGGACTAGAGCTGTTTTGGGATGAATCCCTCTGGGTGACAGTGCTGGATTCCTGTAAAAGATACATCGATGTGAATGTTGAGGATCAAGGTTCCAGGAAAACTTGGAGGTCCACCTTTGTCTATGGGGAACCACGTGTGGAACATCGGCAGCGCATGTGGGATCACCTAGTCAGATTGAAAGGGGTCTCAGACCTACCTTGGGTTGTTTGTGGTGATTTTAATGAAGCTCTTTGGCAACATGAACACTTCTCGAGAACCAGTAGAGGAGAGAGCCAGATGGAGGCGTTTAGAGACACTCTCTTTGTGTGCGAATTGATTGACTTGGGGTTCTCAGGAGCTCCATATACATATGATAACGGCCAGCTTGGACAGGGCAACGTTCGAGTTCGGTTAGATCAAGCATGTGCGTCTGATGATTGGAGGGAGTTGTTTCCGTTCTCGAGGGGGCAGCACCTGGTTTCCCCTCGGTCGGACCATTGTCCCATTATACTTTGCCTAGATGATACTGAAGATCGCCGCCGGAAGGGGTTGCCTAAATATGAGATCATGTGGGAACGTGATAAAAAACTGCCAGAGATAATTTCAAAGGCATGGGATCGGTCTCGGCCTGTGGGCGACTTGGGGAACGTGGCTACATCCCTGAAGTCTGTTATGGCTGATCTTTGCAAGTGGAGTAAAGAAAATTTTGGCCAAGTGGTGAAACAAATTGAGGATCTTCGGAAGGAACTGGAAAACTTACAGCTAAACAATTCGGACCGTCTCTTGATCAAACAAAAAATGGAAAAGTTGGATGAGCTACTTTACCGTGAGGAGATGATGTGGCTGCAAAGGAGTCGTATTGTTTGGTTGAAGGAGGGGGACTGCAATACAAACTACTTTCACCGGCAGGCAGTTTGGCGTGCTAGGAGGAATAACATAAGGAGGCTAATGAAACGTGACGGCTCGTGGTGTAACTCCCCCTCGGAGATGGAGCGTATGGCCGCCTCGTACTTCAAGGAGGTATATACGAAAGATCCTACTGTAACTCCGGATGTTGTTCTAGATGTTCTTGTGCCGAGGGTTACGAATGAGATGAATGACCGTCTCCTCGTGCCTTTTTATGATGATGAAATATCTGATGCTTTGTTCCAAATCGGATCCTTAAAGGCGCCGGGTCCGGATGGGTTCCCGTCTCGGTTTTATCAGAGGAACTGGGGTTGCTTGAAAGAGGAAATCATAGCCGCGGTTCGACTATTTTTTGTCACAGGCCATATGCCAGAAGGGGTCAATGATATGTGTATTGTACTGATCCCCAAAGTTCAACACCCGGTGACGTTGAAGGATTTCCGTCCTATTTCTCTGTGCAATGTGATTTACAAGATAGTCTCAAAATGTATGGTGAATAGGCTCAGACCGTGCCTTGTGGATCTCATTTCAGAAAATCAAAGCGTGTTCATCCCGGGACGCTTAATCTCAGATAATTCGATGATTGCTTTTGAGTGTATCCACCATATCCAAACTTCTTCAGGAAATAATGATTTTTGTGCGTATAAGCTGGACCTGTCGAAGGCTTATGACCGTGTTGATTGGGACTACCTGGAGCGTGCTCTTTTGAAGTGGGGCTTCGCCCCACGGTGGGTTGATCTAGTAATGGAGTGTGTCAGATCGGTCAAGTATTCTGTCAAGTTTAATGGCCGGCTACTGGAGCAGTTCTCTCCTTCGTGTGGTTTACGTCAAGGTGACCCCATATCACCCTTCCTATTCCTCTTTGTGGCTGACTCCTTGTCTTCCTTATTACATGAGGCAGTCCAAGATAGAGGACTTGAGGCTATCAAAATTAGTAGGAGAGCCCCTGCTATATCACACTTATTGTTTGCAGACGATTCCCTTCTGTTCTTCCGTGCTACTACGGATTTGGCGATGATTGTCAAGGATGTTTTGAGTACTTATGCTTCAGCTACGGGTCAAATTATCAATCCCTCAAAGTGCTCCATCCTGTTTGCTGACAATTGTCCAAATCAAGTTGTGGTGGAAGTGAAACAAATTCTGAATGTTACTCAATAGGAGTTTGAACCAAAGTATTTGGGCCTCCCGGTTCTAGAGGGGCGCATGCATAAGGGACGTTTTGAATCTCTGCAGTCTAGATTGAGTAAGTGCTTGGTGAATTGGAGTGAACGATACTCGTCTTTTGCAAGTAAGGAGGTGCTTATAAAAGCGGTGGCCCAAGCCATCCCAGTTTATGTTATGAGTATATTCAAACTTCCCATGTCGGTTTGTGATGAGTTAACAAAGATGATGAGGCAATACTGGTGGGGGTGGAAAACGGAAAGAAAAAGATGGCATGGGTTGCTTGGGAGCGTTTGACTCTCCCTAAATCTCAAGGAGGCGTTGGTTTTAGGAATATGCGCGCTTACAATCAGGCTCTTCTGGCTAAACAAGCCTGGAGGCTTCTCACTAATCCAGAATCGTTATGTGCCCGACTACTCCGAGCCAAGTATTACCCTAACGGGAACTTGGTGGATACAGTTTTTCCGTCGAACTCCTCGGCGGTGTGGAAGGGCATTGAGCATGGACCAGAATTGGTGAAGAAAGGAATACTCTGGCGAGTGGGCAATGGGGCTAGCATCAGAACGTGGAGGGACCCGTGGATCCCTAGGGGTCCCCCATTTACTCCTATCTTGCCAAGAGGCAATTGCCGCCTCAATAGAGTCCAGGATTTTCTTGATGATTGCGGCAACTGGAAGTTAAACTTGCTACAACAGTTCTTCTGCTAGGCTGATGTAGATGCAATACTGATGATCCACACTTCCCCGCGCCAACAGGAGGACTTTGTATCGTGGCCTTGGGACAGATCGGGGTAGTTTACTGTCAAGAGTGCCTACCACTTTGCAATGTCTTCAATAACAGATCATCTCGATCAGTCCGGGTGCGTCGAGCTCTAACCCTAATGGTGACCGACCGTTGTGGAAGCTTGTCTGGTCTGCGGATGCCCCCCCAAGATGAGACACTTGTTGGAAATATGCCCTAGAGGCAATAATAAATTGGTTATTATTATATTTCCTTGTTCATGATAATCGTTTATTATCCATGCTAGAATTGTATTGATAGGAAACTCAGATACATGTGTGGATACATAGACAACACCATGTCCCTAGTAAGCCTCTAGTTGACTAGCTCGTTGATCAATAGATGGTTACGGTTTCCTGACCATGGACATTGGATGTCGTTGATAACGGGATCACATCATTAGGAGAATGATGTGATGGACAAGACCCAATCCTAAGCCTAGCACAAGATCATGTAGTTCGTATGCTAAAGCTTTTCTAATGTCAAGTATCATTTCCTTAGACCATGAGATTGTGCAACTCCCGGATACCGTAGGAGTGCTTTGGGTGTGCCAAACGTCACAACGTAACTGGGTGGCTATAAAGGTACACTACGGGTATCTCTGAAAGTGTCTGTTGGGTTGGCGCGAATCGAGATTGGGATTTTGTCACTCCGTGTAAACGGAGAGGTATCTCTGGGCCCACTCGGTAGGACATCATCATAATGTGCACAATGTGACCAAGGGGTTGATCACGGGATGATGTTTTACGGAACGAGTAAAGAGACTTGCCGGTAACGAGATTGAACAAGGTATCGGTATACCGACGATCGAATCTCGGGCAAGTACCATACCGCTAGACAAAGGGAATTGTATACGGGATTGATTGAGTCCTTGACATCGTGGTTCATCCGATGAGATCATCGTGGAACATGTGGGAGCCAACATGGGTATCCAGATCCCGCTGTTGGTTATTGACCGGAGAACATCTCGGTCATGACTACATGTCTCCCGAACCCGTAGGGTCTACACACTTAAGGTTCGATGACGCTAGGGTTATAAAGGAAGTTTGTATGTGGTTACCGAATGTTGTTCGGAGTCCCGGATGAGATCCCGGACGTCACGAGGAGTTCCGGAATGGTCCGGAGGTAAAGATTTATATATAGGAAGTCCTGTTTCGGCCATCGGGACAAGTTTCGGGGTCATCGGTATTGTACCGGGACCACCGGAAGGGTCCCGGGGGCCCACCGGGTGGGGCCACCTGCCCCGTGTTGGAAATATGCCCTAGAGGCAATAATAAATTGATTATTATTATATTTCCTTGTTCATGATAATCGTTTATTATCCATGCTAGAATTGTATTGATAGGAAACTCAGATACATGTGTGGATACATAGACAACACCATGTCCCTAGTAAGCCTCTAGTTGACTAGCTCGTTGATCAATAGATGGTTACGGTTTCCTGACCATGGACATTGGATGTCGTTGATAACAGGATCACATCATTAGGAGAATGATGTGATGGACAAGACCCAATCCTAAGCCTAGCACAAGATCATGTAGTTCGTATGCTAAAGCTTTTCTAATGTCAAGTATCATTTCCTTAGACCATGAGATTGTGCAACTCCCGGATACCGTAGGAGTGCTTTGGGTGTGCCAAACGTCACAACGTAACTGGGTGGCTATAAAGGTACACTACGGGTATCTCTGAAAGTGTCTGTTGGGTTGGCACGAATCGAGATTGGGATTTTGTCACTCCGTGTAAACGGAGAGGTATCTCTGGGCCCACTCGGTAGGACATCATCATAATGTGCACAATGTGACCAAGGGGTTGATCACGGGATGATGTGTTACGGAACGAGTAAAGAGACTTGCCGGTAACGAGATTGAACAAGGTATCGGTATACCGACGTGATCTTGACGTGAGCACATGCCTTGACGTGATCTTGAAGGTGTTCAAGATGGATCAGTCAAAGAAGGAGTTCTTGCCTGAGTTGTAAGGTATGAAGTTAAGACTTAAAGCTCGACCATGGCAGAATAGAGAGAAAGGAACGAAGGTCGTCCCCTATGCTTAAGACATAGGCTCTACAGTATGCTATGCTGTGTACCGCACCTGAAGTGTGCTTTACCATGAGTCAGTCAAGGGGTACAAGAGTGATCCAAGAATGGATCACAGGACAGCGGTCAAAGTTATCCTTAGTAACTAGTGGACTAAGGAATTTTCTCAATTATGGAGGTGGTAAAAGAGTTCGTCGTAAAGGGTTACGTCGATGCAAGCTTAACACCTATCCGGATAGCTCTGAGTAGAGATACCGGATACGTATAATGGAGCAACAATTTAGAATAGCTCCAAGTAGAACAGTTATTTGGAATAGCTCCAAATAGAACGTGGTAGCTGCATCTAGGAGATGACATAGAGATTTGTAAAGCACACACGGATCTGAAAGGTTCAGACCCGTTGACTATAACCTCTCTCACAAGCATAACATGATCAAACCCAGAACTCATCGAGTGTTAATCACATGGTTAATGTGAACTAGATTATTGACTCTAGTAAACTCTTTGGGTGTTAGTCACATGGGGATGTGACCTTGAGTGTTAATCACATATCGATGTGAACTAGATTATTGACTCTAGTGCAAGTGGGAGACTGTTGGAAATATGCCCTAGAGGCAATAATAAATTGATTATTATTATATTTCCTTGTTCATGATAATCGTTTATTATCCATGCTAGAATTGTATTGATAGGAAACTCAGATACATGTGTGGATACATAGACAACACCATGTCCCTAGTAAGCCTCTAGTTGACTAGCTCGTTAATCAATAGATGGTTACGGTTTCCTGAACATGGACATTGGATGTCGTTGATAACGGGATCACATCATTAGGAGAATGATGTGATGGACAAGACCCAATCCTAAGCCTAGCACAAGATCATGTAGTTCGTATGCTAAAGCTTTTCTAATGTCAAGTATCATTTCCTTAGACCATGAGATTGTGCAACTCCCGGATACCGTAGGAGTGCTTTGGGTGTGCCAAACGTCACAATGTAACTGGGTGGCTATAAAGGTACACTACAGGTATCTCCGAAAGTGTCTGTTGGGTTGGCACGAATCGAGACTGGGATTTGTCACTCCGTGTAAACGGAGAGGTATCTCTGGGCCCACTCGGTAGGACATCATCATAATGTGCACAATGTGATCAAGGAGTTGATCACGGGATGATGTGTTACGGAATGAGTAAAGAGACTTGCCGGTAACGAGATTGAACAAGGTATCGGGATACCGACGATCGAATCTCGGGCAAGTATGGTACCGCTAGACAAAGGGAATTGTATACGGGATTGATTAAGTCCTTGACATCGTGGTTCATCCGATGAGATCATCGTGGAGCATGTGGGAGCCAACATGGGTATCCAGATACCGCTGTTGGTTATTGACCGGAGAGGTGTCTCGGTCATGTCTGCATGTTTCCCGAACCCGTAGGGTCTACACACTTAAGGTTCAATGACGCTAGGGTTATAGGGAAAGTATGTATGCGATTACCGAATGTTGTTCGGAATCCCGGATGAGATCCCGGACGTCACGAGGAGTTCCGAAATGGTCCGGAGGTAAAGATTGATATATAGGAAGTATGGTTTTGGCCATCGGAAGTGTTCCGGGCATCACCGGTAGTGTACCGGGACCACCAGAGGGGTCCGAGGGTCCACCAGGTGGGGCCACCAGCCCCGGAGGCCTACATGGGCCAATAGTGGGAAGGGACCAGCCCCTATGTGGGCTGGGGCGCCTCCCACCAAGGCCCAAGGCGTCCTCAAGAGGAGAGGGGGCAAACCCTAGGCGCAGATGGGCCCTAAGGCCCACCCTAGGTGCGCCCCCCTCTCTCTCCCCCTTGGCCGCCTCCCAGATGGGATCTGGGGGCTGCCGCCACCCCTAGGGAGGGAACCCTAGGTGGAGGCGCAGCCCCTCCCCTTCCCCTATATATACTTGAGGTTTGGGGATGCCCAACACATGTGATTTGCTCTCCCTGTTGGCGCAGCCCTACCCCTCTCCCTCCTCGTCTCTCGTAGTGCTTGGCGAAGCCCTGCTGGAGTCCCGCGCTCCTTCACCACCACCACGCCGTCGTGCTGCTGCTGGATGGAGTCTTCCCCAACCTCTCCTTCTCCCCTTGCTGGATCAAGGCGTAGGAGACGTCACCGGGTTGTACGTGTGTTGAACACGGAGGTGCCGTCCGTTCGGCACTAGGATCATCGGTGATTTGGATCACGACGAGTACGACTCCATCAACCCCGTTCACTTGAACGCTTCCGCTTAGCGATCTACAAGGGTATGTAGATGTACTCTCCTTCCCCTCGTTGCTAGATTACTCCATAGATTGATCTTGGTGATGCGTAGAAAATTTTGAATTTCTGCTACGTTCCCCAACAGTGGCATCATGAGCTAGTTCTATGCATAGTTACTATGCACGAGTAGAACACAAAGTAGTTTTGGGCATCGATATTGTCAATTATCTTGCCTTTACTAGTCTTATCTTGATTCGGCGGCATCGTGGGATGAAGCGGCCCGGACCAACCTTACACGTACGCTTACGTGAGACCGGTTCCACCGACTGACATGCACTAGTTGCATAAGGTGGCTGGCGGGTGTCTGTCTCTCCCACTTTAGTTGGATCGGATTCGATGAACAGGGTCCTTATGAAGGGTAAATAGAAATTGGCAATTCATGTTGTGGTTTTGGCGTAGGTAAGAAACGTTCTTGCTAGAAACCTATAGCAGCCACGTAAAAACTTGCAACAACAATTAGAGGACGTCTAACTTGTTTTTGCAGCAAGTGTTTTGTGATGTGATATGTCCAAAGGATGTGATGAATGATATATATGTGATGTATGAGATCATGTTCTTGTAATAGGAATCACGACTTGCATGTCGATGAGTATGACAACCGGCAGGAGCCATAGGAGTTGTCTTTATTTTTTTGTATGACCTGCGTGTCATTGAGAAACGCCATGTAAATTACTTTACTTTATTGCTAAACGTGTTAGCCATAGTAGTAGAAGTAATAGTTGGCGAGCAACTTCATGGAGACACGATGATGGAGATCATGATGATGGAGATCATGGTGTCATGCCGGTAACAAGATGATCATGGAGCCCCAAGATGGAGATCAAAGGAGCTATATGATATTGGCCATATCATGTCACTATTATTTGATTGCATGTGATGTTTATCATGTTTTTGCATCTTGTTTACTTAGAATGACGGTAGTAAATAAGATGATCCCTCATAATAATTTCAAGAAAGTGTTCCCCCTAACTGTGCACCGTTGTGACAGTTCGTTGTTTCGAAGCACCACGTGATGATCGGGTGTGATAGATTCCAACGTTCACATACAACGGGTGTAAGACAGATTTACACATGCAAACACTTAGGTTGACTTGACGAGCCTAGCATGTACAGACATGGCCTCGGAACACAGAAGACCGAAAGGTCGAACATGAGTCGTATAGAAGATACGATCAACATGAAGATGTTCACCAATGTTGACTAGTCCGTCTCACGTGATGATCGGACACGGCCTAGTTGACTCGGATCATGTAATCACTTAGATGACTAGAGGGATGTCTATCTGAGTGGGAGTTCATAAGATGAACTTAATTATCCTGAACATAGTCAAAAGGTCTTCGCAAATTATGTCGTGGCTCGCGCTTCAGTTCTACTGTTTAGATATGTTCCTGGAGAAAATTTAGTTGAAAGTTGATAGTAGCAATTATGCGGACTAGGTCCGTAAACTGAGGATTGTCCTCATTGCTTCATAGAAGGCTTGTGTCCTTAATGCACCGCTCAGTGTGCTGAACCTCGAACGTCGTCTGTGGATGTTGCGAACATCTGACATACACATTTTGATAACTATGTGATAGTTCAACTAAACGGTTTAGAGTTGAGGCACCGAAGACGTTTTGAAATGTCGCGAAACATATGAGATGTTTCGAGGGCTGAAATTGGGATTTCAGGCTCGTGCCCACGTCAAGAGGTATAAGACCTCCGACGATTTTCTTAGCCTGCAAACTAAGGGAGAAAAGCTCAATTGTTGAGCTTGTGCTCAGATTGTCTGAGTACAACAATCATTTGAATCAAGTGGGAGTTGATCTTCCAGATGAGATAGTGATGTTTCTCCGAACTCATTACCACCAAGCTGCTAGAGCTTCGTGATGAACTATAATATATCAGGGACATATATGATGATCCTTGAGATATTCGCGATGTTTGACACCACAAAAGTAGAAATCAAGAAGGAGCATCAATTGTTGATGGTTAAACCACTAGTTTCAAGAAGGGCAAGGGCAAGAAGGGATACTTCATGAAACGGCAAATTCAGCTGCTGCTTTAGTGAAGAAACCCAAGGTTGAACCCAAACCTGAGACTAAGTGCTTCTGTAATAAGGGGAACAGCCACTGGAGTAGAATTACCCTAGATACTTGGTAGATGAGAAGGCTGGCAAGGTCGATAGAAGTATATTGGATATACATTGTGTTAATGTGTACTTTACTAGTACTCCTAGTAGCACCATGGTATTGGATACCGGTTCGGTTGCTAAGTGTTAGTAAACTCGAAATAAAAGGCTGCGGAGTAAACGGAGACTAGCTAAAGGTGAGCTGGCGATATGTGTTGGAAGTTTTTCCAAAGCTTGATGTGATCAAGCATCGCACTCTCCCTCTACCATCGACATTAGTGTTTGCATTGAGCATAGACATGATTGGATTATGTCTATCGCAATACGATTATTCATTTAAGGAGAATAATGGTTACTCTGTTTATTTGAATAATACCTTCAATGGTCTTGCACCTAAAATGAATGGTTTATTGAATCTCGATCGTAGTGATACACATGTTCATGCCAAAAGATATAAGTTAGTAATGATAGTACCACCTACTTGTGGCACTGCCACGTAAGTCATATCGGTATAAAACGCATGAAGAAGCTCCATGCTGATGGATCTTTGGGCTCACTCGTTTTTGAAAAGTTTGAGACATGCGAACCATGTCTATTGGTGTATATGCATGAAGAAACTCCATGCAAATGGACCATTTAGACTCACTTGATTTTGAATCACTTGAGACATGCAAATCATACCACATGGGCAAGATGACTGAAAGCCTCGTTTTCAGTAAAATGGAACTAGAAAGCAACTTGTTGGAAGTAATACATTTTGATGTGTGCAGTCCAATGAGTGCTGAGGCGTGTAGTGGATATCGTTATGTTCTTACTTCACAGATGATTTGAGTAGATGTTGAGTATATTTACTTGATGAATCACGAGTCTGAATTATTGAAAGGTTCAAGTAATTTCAGGGTGAAGGTGAGAGATCGTCGTGACAAGAGGATAAAATATCTATGATATGATCATAGAGATGAATATCTGAATTACGAGTTTGGCACAGAATTAAGACATTGTGGAAATTATTTCACAACTAATACAGCCTGAAACACCATAGTATGATGGTGTGTCCAAACATCATAACTGCACCCTATTGAATATGATGCATACCATGATGTCTCTTATCGAATTACCACGATAGTTTATGGGTTAGGCATTAGAGACAACCACATTCACTTTAAATAGGGCACCACGTAATTCCGATGAGATGACACCATATGAACTATGGTTTAGAGAAACCTAAGCTGTCATTTGTTAAAAGGTTTGGGGCTGCGACGCTTATGTGAAAAGTTTCAGGCTGACAAGCTCGAACCCAAAGCGGATAAATGCATCTTCATAGGACACCCAAAACAGTTGGGTGTACCTCCTGTCTCAGATCCGAAAGCAATAAGGGATTGTTTCTAGAATCGGGTCCTTTTCCGAGGAAAAGTTTCTCTCGAAAGAATTGAGTGGGAGGATGGTGGAGACTTGATGAGTTTATTGAACCGTCTCTTCAACTAGTGTGTGGCAGGGCACAGGGAGTTGTTCCTGCGGCACCTACACCAATTGAAGTGGAAGCTTATGATAGTGATCATGAAACTTCAGATCAAGTCACTACCAAACCTCGTGGGATGACAAGGATGCGTACAACTTCAGAATGGTATGTAATCCTGTCTTGGAAGTCATGTTGCTAGACAACAATGAACCTACGAGCTATGGAGAAGCGATGGTGGGCCTGGATTCCAAAATGGCTCGAGGCCATATAATCCGAGAGGATCCATATATGAAAACAAAGTGTAGACTTTGGAAGAACTACTTGATGGTCGTAAGGCTGATAGGTACATATGGATTTTAAAAGGAAGACGGACAATGATGGTAAGTATCACCATTAAGAAAGCTTAACTTGTCGTTAAGATGTTTTCCGACAAGTTCAAGGAGTTGACTACGATGAGACTTTCTCACTCATAGCGATGCTAAGAGTCTGTTGGAATTATATTAGAGATTACTGCATTATTTGTGAAATCTTGCAGATAGGATGTCAAAACATTGTTTCCTCGACGATTTTCTTGAGGAAAGGTTGTATGTGATACAACTGGAAGGTTTTGTCAATCCTGAAAGATGCTAACAAGTATGCAAAGCTCCAACAATCCTTCTAAGGACTAGAGTAAGCATCTCGGAGTTGGAATGTATGCTTTGATGAGATGATCAAAGTTTTTGGGTGTATACAAAGTTTATGAGAAACTTGTATTTCCAAAGAAGTGAGTGGGAGCACTATAGAATTTCTGATGAGTATATGTTGTTGACATATTGTTGATCAGAAATGACGTAGAATTTCTGGAAAGCATATAGGGTTATTTGGAAAGTGTTTTCAATGGAAAGCCTGGATTAAGCTACTTGAACATTGAGCATCAAGATCTATAAGGATAGATCAAAACGCTTAATGGTACTTTCAAATGAGCACATACCTTGACATGATCTTGAAGGTGTTCAAGATGGATCAGTCAAAGAAGGAGTTCTTGCCTGAGTTGTAAGGTATGAAGTTAAGACTTAAAGCTCGACCACGGCAGAAGAAAGAGGAAGGACGAAGGTCGTCCCCTATGCTTTTGTCATAGGCTCCATACGGTATGCCATGATGAGTACAACACCCGATGTGTGCCTTGCCACATATTTGGCAAGAGGGTACAAAGGTGATCTAGGAGTAGATCACCAGATAGCGGTCTAAATTATCCTTAGAGGAATAAGGATATGTTTCTCGGTTATGGAGGTGATAAAGAGTTCGACGTAAAGAGTTACGTCGATGCAAGCTTAACACCTATCCGGATAGCTCTGAGTAGAGATACCGAATACGTATAATGGAGCAACAATTTAGAATAGCTCCAAGTAGAACAGTTATTTGAAATGGCTCCAAATGTAGCGTAGTAGTTGCATCTACGAGATGACATAGAAATTTGCGAAGTACATACTGATCTGAATGCTGCAGACCCGTTGACTGAAACCTCTCTCACAAGCATAACATGATCAAACCCAGAACTCTTTGGGTGTTAGTCACATGGGGATGTGACCTTGAGTGTTAATCACATATCGATGTGAACTGGATTATTGACTCTAGTGCAATTGGGAGACTGTTGGAAATATGCCCAAGAGGCAATAATAAATTGGTTATTATTATATTTCCTTGTTCATGATAATCGTTTATTATCCATGCTAGAATTGTATTGATAGGAAACTCAGATACATGTGTGGATACATAGACAACACCATGTCCCTAGTAAGCCTCTAGTTGACTAGCTCGTTGATCAATAGATGGTTACGGTTTCCTGACCATGGACATTGGATGTCATTGATCACGGGATCACATCATTAGGAGAATGATGTGATGGACAAGACCCAATCCTAAGCCTAGCACAAGATCATGTAGTTCGTATGCTAAAGCTTTTCTAATGTCAAGTATCATTTCCTTAGACCATGAGATTGTGCAACTCCCGGATACCGTAGGAGTGCTTTGGGTGTGCCAAACGTCACAACGTAACTGGGTGGCTATAAAGGTACACTACATGTATCTCCAAAAGTGTCTGTTGGGTTGGCACGAATCGAGTCTGGGATTTGTCACTGCGTGTAAACGAAGAGGTATCTCTGGGCCCACTCAGTAGGACATCATCATAATGTGCACAATGTGATCAAGGAGTTGATCACGGGATGATGTGTTACGGAACGAGTAAAGAGACTTGCCGGTAACGAGATTGAACAAGGTATCGGGATACCGACGATCGAATCTCGGGCAAGTATCGTACCGCTAGACAAAGGGAATTGTATACGTGATTGATTAAGTCCTTGACATCGTGGTTCATCCGATAAGATCATCGTGGAGCATGTGGGAGCCAACATGGGTATCCAGATACCGCTGTTGGTTATTGACCGGAGAGGTGTCTCGGTCATGTCTGCATGTTTCCCGAACCCGTAGGGTCTACACACTTAAGGTTCGATGACGCTAGGGTTATAGGGAAAGTATGTACGCGGTTACCGAATGTTGTTCGGAATCCCGAATGAGATCCCGGATGTCACGAGGAGTTCCGGAATGGTCCGGAGGTAAAGACTGATATATAGGAAGTATGGTTTTGGCCACCGGAAGTGTTCCGGACATCACCGGTAGTGTACCGGGACCACCGGAGGGGTCCAGGGGTCCACCAGGTGGGGCTACCAGCCCCGGAGGCCTACATGGGCCAATAGTGGGAAGGGACCAGCCCCTATGTGGGCTGGGGCGCCTCCCACCAAGGCCCAAGGCGTCCTCAAGAGGAGAGGGGGCAAACCCTAGGCGCAGATGGGCCCTAAGGCCCGCCCTAGGTGCGCCCCCCTCTCTCTCTCCCTTGGCCGCCTCCCAGATGGGATCTGGGGGCTGCCGCCACCCCTAGGGAGGGAACCCTAGGTGGAGGCGCAGCCCCTCCCCTTCCCCTATATATACTTGAGGTTTGGGGATGCCCAACACATGTGATTTGCTCTCCCTGTTGGCGCAGCCCTACCCCTCTCCCTCCTCGTCTCTCGTAGTGCTTGGCGAAGCCCTGCTGGAGTCCCGCGCTCCTTCACCACCACCACGCCGTCGTGCTGCTGCTGGATGGAGTCTTCCCCAACCTCTCCTTCTCCCCTTGCTGAATCAAGGCGTAGGAGACGTCACCGGGTTGTACGTGTGTTGAACACGGAGGTGCCGTCCATTCGGCACTAGGATCATCGGTGATTTGGATCACGACGAGTACGACTCCATCAACCCCGTTCACTTGAACGCTTCCGCTTAGCGATCTACAAGGGTATGTAGATGCACTCTCCTTCCCCTCGTTGCTAGATTACTCCATAGATTGATCTTGGTGATGCGTAGAAAATTTTGAATTTCTGCTACGTTCCCCAACAACACTTTGCTTGGCAAGTCATTTCTGGATCACTTCCAACAAATGTTGAGAAGTTTCGTCGACACATTGGTACATCCGCCTGCTGCAACCTCTGTCAAAGGGAGGAGGAGTCCTCATTTCATGCGTTACTTGTATGCCCTAATGCTGCTATGCTCTGGGATTCTATGCAGCTAGTCTGGCCACTTCCCCCCAGAACAGATATCCTGTGTACGGGCTCAGAGTGGCTGCTCCACCTCCTATCGGAATCAAACGAGCAGATCAGGAGCAGAATCATTATGGTACTATGGCGTATATGGCATCTGCGGAACGAATTTACTCATGGTAAATCTATCCCTCCACTCGAGGTTTCCTGCTTGTTCTTGGCAAGTTACTATAACACCTTCCAACAAATCTTGCTCAGTGTTGAGGAAATTATGAAAGGGAAAGCTCCGGTGGTTTATGAACCTACACATAGACCCCCATCTGGAAGATATGCACCTCGCAAACCTTGGCCTCCTCCACAGGTGCACCAGGTGGCGTTGTCAGTGGATGGCTCTTTTGACCCTACGGACGGGTCAGCGGGCTCAGGAATGATTCTTCGTGACATGACCGGGACTGTTATCTTCGCATCCTATCGCAAACTATCTCACTGCAATGAAGCTCTCGAGGCAGAATTGCAAGCTATGATGGAAGGGTTGAAGCTGGCGATAGAGCATTCTCAGGCCACTATTGTTCTTCAGTCTGATTGTGCGGTGGCTCTCAAGATGCTTGGGGATGGTTCATTGGATAGGTCGGCATATGGACACTTGGTGGCCGAGATCAAAAGGTTCTTGAATGATAGGGTAGTTATTCCTGTTAAAATTCTTCGGGATCAGAATAGGGTTGCACATTGTTTAGCTAATTTTGGTAGATGTGGGGATAGCACAACCTGTTGGTTGGGTCAACCACCCCCATGTATTAGCAAGCTAGTTGCTGAAGATTGTAACTCTATCACTCTGGAATAAAATACCCTATGGTTCCTCGCAAAAAAAGATAGGGGTTGAAAACAACCAAAAAAAATTGACGTATCTATTGTGACTTCGTCAATCTCAAAATTACGTGCCGGCTCAGTCTCTACTCATGGAGGTAGAGTATGTGTGCGCGTGTTCATAGGGATGAATATATGTGCGTATGTATAAGCATCTATGTCTATACTGTGTTAAAAAAACTAGTCAATCATAGAGACTGTGAATTACTATCATATTTGCTCAACAAGATTTTGCCTATTCATCATCATTATTAGTTTTGTGAAAAGTATTCACATATAGTATTATAAATTTTTACCACCGATACAAGGCACCCTAAACATAATAAAATTTACATCGAGACCTCTGGACCTTCGAACGACAACTGCGGCTGCCAGAACGAGCCGTTGACGTGCCGCTTTGCCGCTCCCATACCGGAGTCGGCCTGACCTTGTTAATGACATTTGGGAGTCTTCGTGCACATGCCCCTAAAGACCAGCGTACGGACCGCAATTGTTGCTATTGAACACTTGAATCTATCTAAATAACCTGACACCAAACTTTCGCCAATACGTACACACGGCAAGAAATCCAAATCTCGCCGCCCCAAGGAGCTCGCAGGAATCTACGTCAAAGTTTCGTCTAATCCATTTAGATGGGCAAACATGAGAAGGATCATAGCCCAGAAGATTGACTCGAAGAAGAAGCGTGGCTATCCGCCCGAGCGCTATCTCTGTGAGGACTAAAATCCTAAGCTATCAACTAGCCGAAGTTGAAGCACCAGGATTTTCCTCGCCACCACCGGCTGCCGGAGCGGCAGGCAGAGGGAAGAAGAATCCACATACTCGTCATCGAAGATTCAGGAGACGAAAGTATTCCCTAGTCACCTTGCGAGAGAGAAAAGAAAGTCACGGTCAACAAGGGAGTGCCTTTTCTATTTCGTTATTTGACTGTCCGGTCTATAAAATTTAAAAGGGTGTGTCTAGGGCACATCTAGATATGCTCTAGTTATTGCACATCTAAGTAAGTGAATCAAGCATAAAGAGAAAAAAAATATTCACACGAATCTCAATGTAAGATCAATGACATATGACTTAGATGTGCAATGGCACATTTAAATGTGCTTTAGCAAAATTGTAAAATTAACAGAGTTTACAACCTTAAATTGAGGCCAACTCAACTCTAGGAATTTCAATGTATATTTTACCCATGTTAATTTATCTGACTCGTCACCAAGAAAAATGTCGAGGTGTCCCGATCCCTTGTGACAAACACCTCAACACGACAACACCTACCCACAGGGAGTACACTAGCACAGTAAGCTTGTTCCAAAACGGGTAAGCTTTTTTTCTTTAGGATTTGTCTGTTTGTCACAATATTTTGACTTAACAATAGTTTGCCTAGCAGTAACTACCTTTATTTTGTTTAAAAAAATATTCTTATTTTCCAACCCATTCCATTAAACCGTATCAAAAGATTTACGGTAATGTTAAAAATGTGACGTCAGATTTTAAACATGACAAATCAAAGAAATTTTATGTTGGCGTGAGCATGGAAAATTTGGTTTGCAAGCATGACAATTTCCTGGGAGAAAATGAATTGCGACGTATTTTTTTGACTAAACTTGCCATCATTGGTAAACATAAATTGACAAAAAACCATTTAACTTGCTATAGTAAAAAATCTGACATCAGGTTTATTGTTGAGTCCAAGATTTAACGTGCATTTCTGGAATAGAACATGGGAGGAGAAGGAGATCAAAAGAACGAACTAGTGCAGCGGTCTTTTGCAATGATATGACACATGCCAAATGGTAATCCCAAAAATGAAAAAAAAAGTCACTTGAACCAAAGTTGTACAAAAACTAGTCTCTGGGAAGATACACGGGTACATTATTGTACATAATCAGACAAGTGCTTGCACGTATAATTTATATCTATATCAATATAAAAAGACTTAAAAAAACTGATCTTAGCTATCAAACTAAATCAATCCAACAACCTAGACTGCTCCAATGACGAGCGTTCGACGTGTTTAACATAGTGGCGAAGCCACGCTACAACTGTGTAGTCAATTGACTACATAAGTCTTTCATACGACATCGACCCCCACGTCTGTATACCACGTCGTTGAACCAGGCAACCATCAATATTTAACTACACAGGCCCATCTATTCTCTTACTTTTCTGCTTGTGTAACAATTAGCTGGGCCACTATTGGGCCATATCCCAAGAAGAAATCCGAAATCCCTTAACTGATCGCACTACTGGGCAACCTGTGGTTGGATGGTTAGAGGGACTGTGGTGTCCCCAGTCCACCAGGGTTTAAATCCTGGTGCTCACATTTATTCCTAGATTTATTTCAGGATTTCTGGCGATGTGCATTCAGTGGGAGTAGACGTTCCCGTCGACGACGAGGCGCCTACGGCGACTTCATAAATCTCAAGATGATATGCCGGCTCAGTCTTTCGGAGATGCTCATAGGGGTAGGATACGCGTGTGTGCATTCATAGAGGTAAGTGTATGCGTATGTATATAAGCGCTTGTGTCTATACTGATGTTAAAAAACTAAGTTGATCCCCAAATTACGTGATCTCGTTGGCTCCTTCACGCATGTCTTTCCAATGACCGGCCGCCGCAGCGCATCGCCTTCAGACTTGTTGTCCCGGTGTCGGTGATCTTTGGCTGGTGTCTGACATGAGGAAGACCATGTTGGGCTGTCCAGCGAGCCGCGAGCGGCGCACCCGAGGCTGCACACGAATTGTTCGTATGAAACTCTGAATCAATTGATCGATACTACTGTACTAGTCCGTATCTGATCCAACACAACTACACAAGGCAAGGCCCTCCACTTTTCTACTATTACAGTTCATTATTTTCCAGTTTTTCTCTCGCTAGGCACTAGC
Organism: Triticum dicoccoides; assembly: GCF_002162155.2. Classification (NCBI taxonomy): domain Eukaryota; kingdom Viridiplantae; phylum Streptophyta; class Magnoliopsida; order Poales; family Poaceae; genus Triticum; species Triticum dicoccoides. The sequence continues at coordinate 58,400,614 of NC_041392.1, read as the reverse complement.
AATATTAAGATCAAGGATGTAGGAGATTATTTTTATTAAGAATAAGAATTGCATATTCCCTTTTTTAGCAGTAGATTTATTTTGTCAGGTCATTGGTTTGATAAATGGATAAATTTGTGAAGAAGTGGCAGCCCAACTCAAATGTTGCAAATACCACACAGCAGCAATCACCTGCGAATGAGGAAGAACAGACTCCTATTGATGCTCGAGCCGCTTTGGAACGTGTGTTAATTAATAGCAATGCAAGGCCGCGCCCAGCTAAAGAAAAAGAGAAAGTTGATACATCTAATCTTCTGCCAGATCCTACAAATCGCATACCTATTTTCCAGTACAGTGCCAAAGTACGTGATGATGTGTGAAGAGCATACCTCCTGAGAGGCCCGTTCCAACCAACAGGACATGTTTTCCTTCAAACAGATTTCAGTGGAGTTCAACGTCGTCTTAATGAAGATTGGGTCAAGGATCACAAGTTTTTGTTGGAGTACAGTACAAAGGAAAATGCAGCATTTTGTCTTTGTTGCTATTAAACCTGAGAGTGGTTATTAAAAAACTGGGTGAAACGGTTCGGTTCTTACTTTGGGTTTGATTGGTTCAGGTTTTATTGGGTTGAATCTTTTTTAGTTTGGTTTTGGTTTGGGTATGTGAAGAAACCAATTTGGGTATAGTTGGTTATGGGTTTAAACTATTTGGTTATTAATGTCTATAAACTATGGGCACAAACCGGTTTCTGAGCATTGGTTACACTAGTGCAGAACCGGGCAATAGCACCGGTTCGTAAGGCCTTTTAGTGCCGGTTCCATAACCGGCACTAAAGTGTGGGCACTAAAGGCCCCCCCTTTAGTACCGGTTCAGCATGAACCGGTGCTAAAGGGAAACCACGTGGCCGGGAGCCCTTTAGTACCGGTTGGTAACTGAAGGAAATATGCCCTAGAGGCAATAATAAAGTTATTATTTATTTCCTTATATCATGATAAATGTTTATTATTCATGCTAGAATTGTATTAACCGGAAACATAATACTTGTGTGAATACATAGACAAACAAAGTGTCACTAGTATGCCTCTACTTGACTAGCTCGTTAAACGAAGATGGTTATGTTTCCTAACCATAAACAAAAGAGTTGTTATTTGATTAACGAGATCACATCATTAGGAGAATGATGTGATTGACATGACCCATTCCATTAGCTTAGCACCCGATCGTTTAGTATGCTGCTATTGCTTTCTTCATGACTTATACATGTTCCTATGACTATGAGATTATGCAACTCCCGTTTACCGGAGGAACACTTTGTGTGCTACCAAACGTCACAACGTAACTGGGTGATTGTAAAGGAGCTCTATAGGTGTCTCCAATGGTACATGTTGGGTTGGCGTATTTCGAGATTAGGATTTGTCACTTCGATTGTCGGAGAGGTATCTCTGGGCCCTCTCGGTAATGCACATCACTTAAGCCTTGCAAGCATTGCAACTAATGAGTTAGTTGAGGGATGATGTATTACAGAACGAGTAAAGAGACTTGCCGGTAACGAGATTGAACTAGGTATTAGATACCGACGATCGAATCTCGGGCAAGTAACATACCGATGACAAAGGGAACAACGTATGTTGTTATGCGCTCTGACCGATAAAGATCTTCGTAGAATATGTAGGAGCCAATATGGGCATCCAGGTCCCGCTATTGGTTATTGACCGGAGACGTGTCTCGGTCATGTCTACATTGTTCTCGAACCCGTAGGGTCTGCACGCTTAAGGTTTCGATGACAGTTATATTATGAGTTTATGAGTTTTGATGTACCGAAGGAGTTCGGAGTCCTGGATGAGATCGGGGACATGACGAGGAGTCTCGAAATGGTCGAGATGTAAAGATTGATATATTGGACGACTATATTCGGACATCGGAAAGGTTCCGAGTGATTCGGGTATTTTTCGGAGTACCGGGTAGTTATGGGAGAAGCAATGGGCCTTGATGGGCTTTAGTGGTAAGAGGAGAAAGGGCCAAGGGGCAGCTGCGCCCCCCCTCCCCTCTAGTCCGAATTGGACTAGGGAAAAGGGGGCCGGCCACCTTTCCTTCTCCTCCACTTCCTTCTCCCTTCCGCCCCTCTTGGTGGACTCCTACTAGGACTTGGAGTCCTAGTAGGACTCCACATCCTGGCCGCACCAAGCCTTGGCCGGCCTCCTCCTCCTCCATCCTTTATATACTGAGGCAAGGGGCACCCGATGAACACACAAGTTGATCCACGTGATCATATTCTTAGCCGTGTACGGTGCCCCCTTCCACCATAGTCCTCGATAATATTGTAGCGGAGTTTAGGCGAAGCCCTGCTGCAGTAGTACATCAAGATCATCACCACGCCGTCGTGCTGACGGAACTCTTCCCCGACACTTTGCTGGATCGGAGTCCGGGGATCGTCATCGAGCTGAACGTGTGCTAGAACTCGGAGGTGCCGCAGTTTCGATGCTTGATCGGTCAGGCCGTGAAGACGTACGACTACATCAACCAAACGCTTCCGTTGTCGATCTATAAGGTACATAGATCATACTCTCCCCTCTCGTTGCTATGCATCACTATGATCTTGCGTGAGCGTAGGAATTTTTTTGAAATTACTACGTTCCCCAACAGTGGCATCCGAGCCTAGGTTTTATATGTTGATGTTATATGCACGAGTAGAACACAAGTGAGTTGTGGGCGATATAAGTCATACTGCTTACCAGCATGTCATACTTTTGTTCGGCGGTATTGTTGGCGAAGCGGCCCGGACCGACATTACGCGTACGCTTACGCGAGACCGGTTCTCCCGACGTGCTTTGCACATAGGTGGCTTGCGGGTGACAGTTTCTCCAACTTTAGTTGAACCGAGTGTGGCTACGCCCGGTCCTTGCGAAGGTTAAAACAACACCAACTTGACAAACTATCGTTGTGGTTTTGATGCGTAGGTAAGATTGGTTCTTGCTTAAGCCCGTAGCAGCCACGTAAAACTTGCAACAACAAAGTAGAGGACGTCTAACTTGTTTTTGCAGGGCATGTTGTGATGTGATATGGTCAAGACATGATGCTAAATTTTATTGTATGAGATGATCATGTTTTGTAACCGAGTTATCGGCGACTGGCAGGAGCCATATGGTTGTCGCTTTATTGTATGCAATGCAATCGCGCTGTAATGCTTTATTTTATCACTAAACGGTAGCGATAGTCGTGGAAGCACAAGCTTGGCGAGATGACAACGATGCTATGATGGAGATCAAGGTGTCACGCCGGTGACGATGGTGATCACGATGGTGCTTCGGAGATGGAGATCACAAGCACAAGATGATGATGGCCATATCATATCACTTATATTGATTGCATGTGATGTTTATTTTTTATGCATCTTATCTTGCTTTGATTGATGGTAGCATTTTAAGATGATCTCTCGCTAATTATCAAGAAGTGTTCTCCCTGAGTATGCACCGTTGCGAAAGTTCTTCGTGCTGAGACACCACGTGATGATTGGGTGTGATAGGCTCTACGTTCAAATACAACGGGTGCAAAACAGTTGCACACGCGGAATACTTAGGTTATACTTGACGAGCCAAGCATATACAGATATGGCCTCGGAACACGGAGACCGAAAGGTCGAGCGTGAATCATATAGCAGATATGATCAACATAGCGATGTTCACCAATGAAACTACTCCATCTCACGTGATGATCGGACATGGTTTAGTTGATTTGGATCACGTAATCACTTAGAGGATTAGAGGGATGTCTATCTAAGTGGGAGTTCTTAAGTAATATGATTAATTGAACTTAAATTTATCATGAACTTAGTCCTGATAGTATTTTGCAAATTATGTTGTAGATCAATAGCTCGCGTTGTTGCTTCCCTGTGTTTATTTTGATATGTTCCTAGAGAAAATTGTGTTGAAAGATGTTAGTAGCAATGATGCGGATTGGATCCGTGATCTGAGGTTTATCCTCATTGCTGCACAGAAGAATTATGTCCTTGATGCACCGCTAGGTGACTGACCTATTGCAGGAGCAGATGCAGACGTTATGAACGTTTGGCTAGCTCAATATGATGACTACTTGATAGTTTAGTGCACCATGCTTAATGGCTTAGAATCGGGACTTCAAAGACGTTTTGAACGTCATGGAGCATATGAGATGTTCTAGGAGTTGAAGTTAATATTTCAAGCAAATACCCAAGTTGAGAGATATGAAGTCTCCAACAAGTTCTATAGCTAAAAGATGGAGGAGAATCGCTCAACTAGTGAGCATGTGCCCAGATTGTCTGAGTACTACAAGCGCTTGAATCAAGTGGGAGTTAATCTTCCAGATAAGATAGTGATTGACAGAATTCTCTAGTCACCATCACCAAGTTAGTAGAACTTCGTGATGAACTATGATATGCAAGGGATAACGGAAACGATTCCCAAGCTCTTCGTAATGCGGAAATTGACGAAGGTAGAAATCGAGAAAAACATCAAGTGTTGATGGTAGACAAGACCACTAGTTTCAAGAAAAGGGCAGAGGGAAGAAGGGGAACTTCAAGAAGAACAACAAGCAAGTTGCTACTCAAGTGAAGAAGCCCAAGTCTGGTCCTAAGCCTGAGACTAAGTGTTTCTACTGCAAAGGGACTGGTCATTGGAAGCGGAACTACCCCAAGTGATTGGCAGATAAGAAGGATGGCAAAGTGAACATAAGTATATTTGATATACATGTTATTGATGTGTACTTTACTAGTGTTTATAGCAACCCCTCAGTATTTGATACTAGTTCAGTTACTAAGATTAGTAACTCGAAACGGGAGTTGCAGAATAAACAGAGACTAGTTAAGGGTGAAGTGACGATGTGTGTTGGACCTGGTTCCAAGATTGATATGATCATCATCGCACACTCCCTATACTTTCGGGATTAGTGTTGAACCTGAATAAGTGTTATTTGGTGTTTGCGTTGAGCATGAATATGATTTGATCATGTTTATTATAATATGGTTATTCATTTAAGTAAGAGAATAAATTGTTGTTCTGTTTACATGAATAAAACCTTATATGGTTACACACCCAATGAAAATAGTTCGTTGGATCTCGATCGTAGTGATACACATAATCATAATATTGAAACCAAAACATGCAAAGTTAATAATGATAGTGCAACTTATTTGTGGCACTGCCGTTTAGGTCATATTGGTATAAAGCGCATGAAGAAACTCCATGCTAATGGGTTTTTGGAATCACTTGATTATGAATCAGTTGATGCTTGCGAACCATGCCTCATGGGCAAGATGACTAAAACGTCGTTCTCCGGAACTATGGAACGAGCAACTGACTTATTGGAAATAATACATACTGATGTATGAGATCCGATGAGTGTTAAGGCTCGTGGCGGGTATCATTATTTTCTGACCTTCACCGATGATTTGAGCAGATATGGGTATATCTACTTAATGAAACACAAGTCTGAAATATTTAAAATCTCAAAGAATTTCAGAGTGAAGTGGAGAATCGTCGTAACAAGAAAATAAAGTTTCTACGATCTGATCGCGGAGACAAATATTTGAGTTACGAGTTTGGTCTTCAGTTAAAACAATGTGAAATAGTTTCACTACTCACGCCACCTGGAACACCACAGCATAATAGTGTGTCCGAACATCATAACCGTACTTTATTAGATGTGGTGCGATCTATGATGTCTCTTACCGATCTACCACTATCGTTTTGGGGTTATGCATTAAAGACAGCTGCATTCACGTTTAAAAGGGCACCATCTAAGTCTGTTGAGATGACACAATCTGAACTGTGGTTTGGAAAGAAACCAAAGTTGTCGTTTCTTAAAGTTTGGGATTGTGATGCTTATATGAAAAAGTTTCATCCTGATAAGCTCCAACCCAAATCGGAGAAATATGTCTTCATAGGATACCCAAAGGAGACTATTGGGTACACCTTCTATCACAGATCCGAAGGCAAGACATTCGTTGCTAAGAATGGATCCTTTCCAGAGAAGGAGTTTCTCTCGAAAGAAGTGAGTGGGAGGAAAGTAGAACTTGATAAGGTAATTGTACCATCTCCCTTATTGGAAAGTAGTTCATCACAGAAATCTGTTCTTGTGACTACTACACCAATTAGTGAGGAAGCTAATAATGATGATCATGTAACTTCAGATCAAGTTACTACCGAATCTCGTAGGTAAACCAGAGTGAGATCCGCACCAGAGTGGTACGGTAATCCTGTTCTGGAAGTCATGGTACTAGATCATAACGAACTTGCGAACTATGAAGAAGCGATGGTGAGTCCAGATTCCGCAAAATGGCTTGAGGCCATGAAATCTGAGATGGGATCCATGTATGAGAACAAAGTATGGACTTTGGTTGACTTGCCCGATGATCGGCAAGCAATTGAGAATAAATGGATCTTCGAGAGGAATACGGACGCTGATAGTAGTGTTACTATCTACAAAGCTAGAATTGTCGCAAAAGGTTTTCGACAAGTTCAAGGTGTTGACTACGATGAGAGTTTGTCACTCGTATCTATGCTTAAGTCTGTCCGAATCATGTTAGCAATTGCCGCATTTTATGAAATCTGGCAAATGGATAAACAAAACTGCATTCCTTAATAGATTTATTAAAGAAGAGTTGTATATGATACAACCAGAAGGTTTTGTCAATCCTAAAGGTGCTAACAAAATATGCAAGCTCCAGTGATCCATCTATGGACTGGTGCAAGCATCTCGGAGTTGGAATATACGCTTTGATAAGTTGATCAAAGCATATAGTTTTATACGGACTTGCGATGAAGCCTGTATTTACAAGAAAGTGAGTGGGAGCACTACAACATTTCCGATAAGTATATGTGAATGACATATTGTTGATCGGAAATAATGTAGAATTATTCTGCAAAGCATAAAGGAGTGGTTGAAAGGAATTTTTCAAAGAAAGACCTCGGTAAAGCTGCTTACATATTGAGCATCAAGATCTATAGAGATAGATCAAGACGCTTGATAAGTTTTTTCAATGAGTACATACCTTGACAAGATTTTGAAGTAGTTCAAAATGGAACAGTCAAAGAAAGAGTTCTTGCATGTGTTGCAAAGTGTGAAATTGAGTAAGACTCAAAGCCTGACCACGACAGAAGATAGAAATAGAATGAAAGTCATTTCCTATGCCTCAGCCATAGGTTCTATAAAGTATGCCATGCTGTGTACCAGATCTATTGTATGCCCTACACTGTGTTAATCAAGGGAGTACAATAGTGATCTAAGAGTAGATCATTGGACAGCGGTCAAAATTATCCTTAGTGGAATAAGGAAATATTTCTCAATTATGGAGGTGACAAAAGGTTTGTCGTAAAAAGTTACGTCGATGCAAGTTTTGACACAGATCTGGATGACTCTAAGTCTTGATCTAGATACATATTGAAAGTGGGAGCAATAAGCTAGAGTAGCTCCGTGCAGAGCATTGTTGACATAGAAATTCGTAAAATACTTACGGATCTGAATGTGACAGACCCGTTGACTAAAATTATCTCACAAGCAAAACATGATCACACCTTAGTACTCTTTGGGTGTTAATCACATAACGATGTGAACTAGATTACCGACTCTAGTAAACCCTTTGGGTGTTGATCACATATCGATGTGAACTATGGGTGTTAATCACATGGTGATGTGAAATATTAGTGTTGAATCACATGGCGATGTGAACTAGATTATTGACTCTAGTGCAAGTGGGAGACTGAAGGAAATATGCCCTAGAGGAAATAATAAATTTATTATTTATTTCCTTATATCATGATAAATGTTTATTATTCATGCTAGAATTGTATTAACTGGAAACATAATACTTGTGTGAATACATAGACAAACAAAGTGTCACTAGTATGCCTCTACTTGACTAGCTCGTTAATCGAAGATGGTGATGTTTCCTAACCATAAAGAAAAGAGTTGTTATTTGATTAACGGGATCACATCATTAGGAGAATGATGTGATTGACATGACCCATTCCATTAGCTTAGCACCCGATCATTTAGTATGTTGCTATTGCTTTCTTCATGACTTATACATGTTCCTATGACTATGAGATTATGCAACTCCCGTTTACCGGAGGAACACTTTGTGTGCTACCAAATGTCACAACGTAACTGGGTGATTATAAAGGAGCTCTACAGGTGTCTCCAAAGGTACATGTTGGGTTGGCGTATTTCGAGATTAGGATTTGTCACTCCGATTGTCGGAGAGGTATCTCTAGGCCCTCTCGGTAATGCACATCACTTAAGCCTTGCAAGCATTGCAACTAATGAGTTAGTTGCGGATGATGTATTACATAACGAGTAAAGAGACTTGCCGGTAACGAGATTGAACTAGGTATTAGATACCGACGATCGAATCTCGGGCAAGTAACATACCGATGACAAAGGGAACAACGTATGTTGTTATGCGCTCTGACCGATAAAGATCTTCGTAGAATATGTAGGAGCCAATATGGGCATCCAGGTCCCGCTATTGGTTATTGACCGGAGACGTGTCTCGGTCATGTCTACATTGTTCTCGAACCCGTACGGTCCGCACGCTTAAGGTTTCGATGACAGTTATATTATGTTTATGAGTTTTGATGTACCGAAGGAGTTCGGAGTCCCGGATGAGATCGGGGACATGACGAGGAGTCTCGAAATGGTCGAGACGTAAAGATTGATATATTGGACGACTATATTCGGACATCGGAAAGGTTCCGAGTGATTCGGGTATTTTTCGGAGTACCGGATAGTTACGGGAGAAGCAATGGGCCTTGATGGGCTTTAGTGGGAAGATGAGAAAGGGCCAAGGGGCAGCTGCACCCCCCCTCCCCTCTAGTCCGAATTGGACTAGGGAAAAGGGGGCCGGCCACCTTTCCTTCTCCTCCACTTCTTTCTCCCTTCCTCCCCTCTTGGTGGACTCCTACTAGGACTTGGAGTCCTAGTAGGACTCCACATCCTGGCCGCACCAAGCCTTGGCCGGCCTCCTCCTCCTCCATCCTTTATATACTGAGGCAAGGGGCACCCCATGAACACACAAGTTGATCCACGTGATCATATTCTTAGCCGTGTATGGTGCCCCCTTCCACCATAGTCGATAATATTGTAGCGGAGTTTAGGCGAAGCCCTGCTGCAGTAGTACATCAAGATCGTCACCACGCCGTCGTGCTGACAGAACTCTTCCCCGACACTTTGCTGGATCGGAGTCCGGGGATCGTCATCGAGCTGAACGTGTGCTAGAACTCGGAGGTGCCGCAGTTTCGGTGCTTGATCGGTCGGGCCGTGAAGACGTACGACTACATCAACCAAACACTTTCGTTGTCGATCTATAAGGTACATAGATCATACTCTCCCCTCTCGTTGCTATGCATCACTATGATCTTGCGTGAGAGTAGGAATTTTTTTGAAATTACTACGTTTCCCAACAGTAACACCAACCGGTACTAAATGTTATCAATTTAATTTAGGATTGTTTTATGTTATAATGAGTTGTAGTCGTCGTCATCATCATCATCATCATCATCATCATCATCATCAAAGTATATTAATAAATAAATAAACTCTAGCTAGCTAAAAATCATCGTAGTCATTTAATTACCACTATTTAATCATCATAGTCATTACCGCTAGCTATCTAATCATCACCAACACTGGCTAGCTTAAAGAGGAAACATTCACTTTGTAATAGAAGCAAAGATATCATCGAGTTCAACATAATCATCACCAACATCGAAGTTCAGGACACAGACATGAGACACTAATTAAGAGCATGAACTAGTGCTGCTCCCTCTCAGGTAGAATAGCATAGAACATGTGTAGCTTTCCTGATTCATCATACTGGAGCATGCAGATGAATCTGTCTCCTAATCTTGGGTTGCGCTTCTGCTTGCTGCCCCCTAGTACTTCTCTGCGATCGTTAACAATTTTGCTCCAATCTTTCACTATTAAGCATTCTTCGCTTTCAGAAATCCTGAATGCACTCATGTGCAATGTAGGATATCTTGGTCGTAAGCTAACCATTGACATGTCACCTTTAGTCTCGATCCACTGAGGCACAACCGTCATCGGAAGTCCCTATTGAAGAACATCGTATAGTAATTAATATACTAAGCAATGAAAGTTTAGCTTCAAAAATAATGTATGCAAAAGATGCACTAATTAAGGACAAATAGTTAAAATCTTACCATTTTTCGATTATAGATGTGACCGTAGTTCAATACGATCACCATTGGTCGCACGTTTTGAGTACTAACATTTCTAAGTTCAGGAATTTTTTTTGTCTTGACAGTATTAAGATCCTCAAGCCATGAAACATAATGACTTATCTCCTCGCAGTTTAGTTGAGCCCCGGGGCAGTAGTAGGTCCTGTCTACCAAGCGCCGGACATGTTTGCTTGAACCGAAATAAGCTGACAATACAAATTAGTTGTCAACTATTTTTGAATAAACTGTATCAAAGACATAAACATATGCATGCATGGTTGAGAAAAACTCACATAATGGTAGAACTGGTGGCGTTTGCACATCGACCCAGATGTCTATATTACCTTCAATATCATCTTCCGGACGAATATCAAAGGTGACAACCATATCAGACTCAAATGCATAAGCCTTGCATAGTGCTTGCCAAGTTTTGCATTCAAAATGGGTGTATGTTTCTCCATTATATAATTTGACATTGAAAGTATACCCATGCTCCGTCTTCAAGTAAACTCTCTTTACCTCCATATCATCTATAGCACTAAAACCTATCTTATCCAAGACAAAAATTCTTGCATGGCAGGGGATGCGCTAGTAGAATAGTAAAAATTTAAAATTATAAGTTGAAGCAAATGAAGCATAAGTTTTGCATTCAAATAATAATTCACAAAGTGACTTACTGTATCAACTTCGAATGTCTCATCCGGCTTGATGCTGAAGCGCCTACCATCAACAAGGAAATTTCTGTCGCACAGGCCGCGCTGGTCTTCACAGTGTTCGCACATAATGAAATCTTTTTCATCGTCAGATGGCATTTCCTATGTTCATATAGGTGAAATATTAAACACCTATTACTATCTAACATTAATTAATATCTAGCTAAATATATATTCATGTAACATTTGACATTAATATATCTAACTATATTCATCTCTAACAATTGACATTACTATATATTTAACTTTTCTATCTAATTCATCTAACATTCGACATTAATCTAACATTTATATAAACTCAAAATATATAAAAAATTAAATAAACAGAAAAACTCATATACCTAATAATTATTGAACTAAAAATAAACTAGTTATATTAATTATTGAACTAGTTCAAATCTCATATACCTAAATAAACTAGTTCGAAATTTTCTTACTAAAAATAAACTAGTTATATTAATTATTGAACTAGTTCAAATCTCATATACCTAAATAAACTAGTTCAATGATTTTCTTACTAAAAATAAACTAATTATATTAATTATTCAACTAGTTTAAATCTCTAGTTCGACAATTTTCTATCTATCTAACATTCGACATTAATCAAACATTCGATCATCTAATTAACTTTTCTAAAAAACAGAAAATAAGTAAAAAAATATGTGTGTGTGTGTATGTGTGTGTAGTGTGTACGTATATATATGTGTGTATGTGTGTATGTGTGTGGCCCCGTACGCCGCCGTCCCGTACGTACAAGCGGGGGCGGCGGCGTACGGGGCGGGGGCGGCGGCGTACGTACGGGCGGGGGCGCCGCCGTACGGGCCGGGTGCGACGACGACGGACGGCGGCGCGGCGGGTATACGCGAGAGCAAGAGACGTACGGGACCGCGGCGGGACGACGACGGACAGCGGCGCGCGGCGTCCGGGGCGGCGGC
>NC_041392.1:58368619-58388302 GCF_002162155.2 Triticum dicoccoides | reverse complement strand
GACGACGGGCGGCGGCGGGGACAGCGACGACGACGACGGACGATGGGTGACGGGCGGCGACGATGGGATCGAGTGGCGCGCGGCGATGTCTCGCGAGAGGTTGGAGACGAAGTGGGGAGATGTAACTGAAATTTTCGTAAGTGCTATATATATATATATATATATATATATATATATATATATAGGATGGGCCTTTAGTACCGGTTGGTGGCTCCAACCGGTACGAAAGGCCTATTTTCGCCACGCCAAGCGGTGGGAAACGAAGGCCTTTAGTACCGGTTGGAGCCACTAACCGGTACTAAAGGGGGCCTTTAGTACCGGTTGGAGCCACCAACCGGTACTAAAGGCCTCGCGCTGCCACCCCAAAGTTTAGTCCCACCTCGCCGGGCGAAGGGCAGCCGCACTGATTTATAAACCCAGGCGCGGCTACGTCTTCAAACTCCTCTATATAGCAGGCTTGTGGGCCTAAACTCTGCGCGTTGTCCTGTGAGTCTGCTTGGCCTTTAAGGCCTGTAATTGCATGCCTGTGGCCTAGCAGGCCCACAGGCCAGCGCCCCAATTTTTTTTATAATTTTTTTTCTTTTCTGCTTTATTTTCTTCTATTTATTTCTGCATAGTTTTTTGTATAGGTTTTACTTTTCTGTCATATTTATTTTCTTCTATTTATTTGTGAGTAGTTTTATTCATTTAGTTTGCCAAAATTCAACATTTTTAGAGTTCATTTTGTAGTGATTTTCAATTTCACGGTCATTTTGTGAACGATTGAAAAATAGCAAATATAGTTTTTTTCTTTTCTGCTTTATCTTCTTCTATTTATTTCTGCGTAGTTTTTTGTATAGTTTTTACTTTTCTTTTATATTTATTTTCTTCTATTTATTTGTGAGTAGTTTTATTCATCTAGTTTGCCGAAATTCAACATTTTCAGAGTTCGTTTTGTAGTGATTTTCAATTTCACGGTCATTTTATGAACGATTGAAAAATAGCAAAAAAAATTTCTTTTTTGCTTTATTTTTTCTTCTATTTATTTCTGAGTAGTTTTTTCTTTTCTGCTATATTTATTTTCTTCTATTTATTTCTGAGTAGTTTTTCTATATAGTTTTTTTCTTTTCAGCTATATTTTTTTTTCTTTTCTGCTATTTTTTCTTTTCTGCAAAACTTGATGGTCAAAGTCTGGATTATAACGAAAGTTAAAAAAAAAGAAATGCCGACGTGCAATTAGTTTTTTCCATAACAGAAGAAGTCCAGAGTTGTAATAAGTTATTAAAAATAAAAAAGAGGTGCAATGCTCGTTAATTTGCTTCTATTTATTTCTGAGTAGTTTTTTCTTTTCTGCTATATTTATTTTCTTCTATTTATTTCTGAGTAGTTTTTTTATATAGTTTTTTTTGTTTTCAACTATAGTTTTTTTTTCCTTTTTTGCTATTTTTTCTTTTCTGCAAAACTTGATGGTCAAAGTCTGGAGTTATAACCAAAGTTTAAAAAAAAGAAATGCCGACGTGCAATTAGTTTTTGCCATAACAGAAGAAGTCCGGAGTTATAATAAGTTATTAAAAATAAAAAAGAGTTGCAATGCTCGTTAATTTGCTTCAAGCTTTTCGGAATAGTGTAAACTGCACTGCGCATAGCTCCGTGCAATCTACTATGTTCCTGAAGGCTTGAAGCTAAGCAACGTGAGCATTGAGCCTCTTCTTCATCGTCTCTGCACTCAGGGCTTATAAACCGCTCCTAGTCCCTCTCTCTTGGCGAGGTGGGACTAAAAATAGCTTACCATAACCTCATTAGTACCGGTTCGTGGTACGAACCGGCACTAAATGGTGATGGTGGGGCCATAGCCTGACCGTAGGCTGACACAGCCTCTAGTACCGGTTCGTGGCATGAACCGGTACTAAAGGTTCGCCACGAACCGGTGCTATTGATCGCCGCCACGAACCGGTGCTATTGTACACATTAGTGCCGGCTGAAATTCAAACCGGCACTATTGTGCTTCACGTTTGACCCTTTTTCTACTAGTGTTATGTGCAATAAGCAAGGACGCATCGACAACAAGTACCTTTGATCCGCGTAAATGCTACAATGCACTATGTAATTCTGTATTATGGGGAAACACCACATGCAAATCGAATGTGTTTGCTTGTGCTTTAGCTAAGCAATTGGTTTTAATACACTTGTCAGTGAGCTTTTTAGTTGTGGGCATTGTTTTTTTTTACTCTTGCTGTGTGTTGACCGTATCTCAACGATAACTTTATTCCTAAATTGTTGTAGATGCACTTATGCCTTTTCTATGTCATTTGCTTCTTAACATGTCGATTTGTGTAATCATATATACATTGAAGCAAACCCATAATTATGTATTGGGTTTAACCCACAATTATGTATTGGGTTTAAATTGGTTTGGGTGGAAAAAAATAGAGGGTTTAGTTTTGGTTGGGCTGAAAATGGCATTAAACGGGTATTGATTCAAGTATGGTTTTGAGAGATACATGTACGAGTATGGTTTAAGTATGAAACCATTCTCAGATTTAGTTGCTATACGTTTCAGAATGAAAGTCTAGGCCGTGGTGGTGGAGATGAATTTTCAACAAAGGGGTGGAAAAGTTGGAATAATGTAAAGAGATTGGATATTCATGTCAGGGGTCCTTCAAGTACTCATAATCAGAACATGGAGAGATGGGATGATCTAATGAACCAGAAGCAATCCATTGGAGTTGTCTTTGACAGAAAACAAAGAAATCCAATATAGAGTACCAAACTCGGCTAATTGCGTCAATAGATATTGCAAGGTTGCTTCTTGTTTTGAGCTTGCCATTTCGAGGTCATGATGAAAGCGAGTCTTCTTTGAGGAAGGGGAATTTTCTAACTTTTTATGAGTGGTATGTTGCATGTTGTCCTGATGTGGCTGCTGTTGCTTTGAGGAATGCTCCTCAGAATTTAAAGTTAGTTTCTTCTACTACCCAGAAAGATATTGTGAAAGCTTGTGCTATAGAAACTGTGAAGGCAATCATAGAAGATCTGGGAGATGAATACTTTGCTATATTGGTTGATGAATCTCGTGATGTATCTCACAAGGAACAAATGGCTCTTGCTACAAGATACGTTGACAATTGGGGATTTTCAGTGGAGCGTGTTATTGGCCTTTCTAATGTTACTCAAACAACTTCTCTTGCTCTCTAACAAGCTATTTATGCAGTGCTTAAAAAACATAACCTTAGCCCTTCTTGAATTCGTGGCCAAGGCTATGATGGAGCTAGTAATATGCAAGGGCATTTGAATGGTTTGAAAACTTTAGTAATGGGAGATTCTAGGTCTGCTCATAGCATTCATTGTTTTGCTCATCAACTTCAGCTAACACTAGTTGCAGTTGTAAAAAACCATGAAGATGTGGTATGGCTTTTTGAGTGGATGAGTGTTCTTCTCTCCACAATGGGAAATTCTTTTAAGAACAGAGATATGCTTAGAGAGAAACAAGCAAAAAGAGTCCAGACGACACTGCAGAATGGAGAACTTGAAACTGGTAGAGGTTTGAATCAAGAACTTGGACTTAAACGAGCTGGGGATACTCGTTGGGGGTCTCATTTCAGCTCTCTCTTGAATATGATTGTTATGCCCCCCTCGGTAATTGAAGTTGTTGATGATAATGCACAAAACGCCAGGAAAGCTCTTGATAGGATTAAAGCAAAAGGTGTTCTGGATGCTATTCAAACATTTGACTTTGTTTTCATGATGCACTTGATGAAGGCTATACTTGGAATTACTAATTATCTAAGTGTTGCTTTGCAAAGGAAGGATCAGGACATTGTGAATGCCGTGTCATATATTCACACAACCAAAAGAAGGCTACATGACATGAGAAACCAACGTTGGGAAGGTATGATTAAAAAGGTTACTGATTTTTGCATTGAACAAGATATTGAACTTTTTCACATGGATGCTATGCATATATCCCGAGGATCGAAATCAAAGCGGAAGGCTCAGACTGATGGCATATCAAATAAGAATTGCTACCAAAGTCCGATGTACACCGTTATTGATATGTTACATGTAGAGATTGATGACCGCTTTAGTGAAAGCAGCACAACCTTGCTTCTTGGGATGGCTTCTTTGGATCCTTCTGATTCGTTTGCTAATTTTGACAAAGAAAAAGTGTTAGCAATGGCTCGTTTGTATCCAGAAGATTTTGGGAGTGAAAGCAAGATTGAAGATCTTAGTGTCCAACTTGATAACTTCCTTGAAAATGTTCATGATGATTCAAGACTCCAATTTGAAAGGGGTTAGTGATCTTTGCAGAAAACTCGTTGAGACAAAGAAGTACAATACCTTTCCTCTAGTATTCTTTTTTGGTAAAGCTAGCATTGATCTTGCCGGTGGTGACGGCAACAGTTGAGAGAGCATTTTCCGCAATGAAATATATCAAGTCTGATTGGCGCAATAGAATAGGTGATGATTTCTTGTACCATTGTCTCATAACTTATGTTGAAACTGATGTATTCTAGTCTATTAGTATTGATGCTATTATGCATATACATGTCAATGTATGCATCGCCACAAAGCACTACTGCCATAGACGGTTTGTAATAAAGTATGATGTTTTTATTCCTGTTTATGATCTAATTTTTTTTATTAGTGAAGCTTGACATCACATGGTTTTGATCCTGGCACCACCACTGGTTTAACGTGCAATTAATATCATACCAAATATTGCACTAATCATATAATTAATATATAAATAATATCATACCTAATATCTGTGTGTAATTAATATATTGCCTAACTATTAACGTGTGTTGCATGTGCGCATTACTAGTCAGATAAGTCGTCGCTTCTCAGCTGGCTGAACATCATAATCAGATAAGTGTTTGCAGTTTATTGCACACTACTAATGGATCTATTATAGTCTAATTAGTGGAAGGAGGTGTTCTTGAGGTGGTCAGGTGCGTCATCGAAGGAGTGCTTCCTGGCCATGGAGAGGATGGTCTTATCGGCGACGATGAAGTAGGCCATCCCGGCGACGGTGGATATGATGAGGGCCTGCCCGGTCGGGTCGAGGTGCGCCCTGGTGGCCCACGGCAACATCCTCACGCTCGCCAGCTGAAGTTAATAGGGATCACGTACATTCATGAGACATGCTATGAACTCTGGAGGGATTTCCTCGAAGAGCTGAATGGCTAGCTGGGTACTTACGGTAGTGACGGTGGCGATTGCCGCGGCCTTGGCTCCGGCCATGGCAGCCTCTGCAGTTTCGGATTAACATGTGGGGCCACCTGAATTCTCTGCTGTAAGTCACGGCCTCACTGCTAGCTCAGTTTCCATCTTCGTCGAGATATGAAGTCTGTCGTACACGGCTTATCTGAAACCAGGATCGAACCCTCAGTTTTATTCAGTACACAGATGTAAAGCATGTGCATACATAATACATTCCGGCGCAGCAGTTTCTTGCGTTGGGACACTGACAAGGATGCATACATTTTTTCTAGAATACGCGCAACGGACAAGCGCGTGCTATCATACATTAGCAGGATAATACTAGCTCAAGGCCTGAAGAATGCCGGCGGACGGGGACGAGTTGCGGCGGCGGCGCCATGGAAGGAGGTGTCCTTGAGGTGGTCCGGGGCGCTCTCGTACGAGTGCTTCCTTGCCAGCGAGAGGATAGTCTTGTCGGCGGCGACGAAGTAGGCCATCCCGGCGACGGTGCAAACAATGAGCGCCTGGCCGGTGGGGTTCAGGTTCGCCTTGGCCCACGGCAGCATCCGCACGCTCGCCAGCTGCACGATAAACAGTTCAGTCATGAAAACCAGACCAACGTGCATGAAAATCAACAAATCCCGGACGGAGGAGCTCACCGTTGGGACCGCAGACGCGACCGTGGCGATGGCCGCCGCCTTTGCTCCGGCGAGCGTCGCCTCTGGAAAAGATTTAAGAAAAAGAAATGCATTGCTAGTGTCAGACTATCAGTACACAACTTGGCTGAACTGAACTCTGAAGAAGTGGATCCTGGTTACTACCTCTGGAGCAGCGTCTGGCGAGGGCGAGCTTGTTCTCGAGGTGGGCGCGGGTGACGGTGGCCGTCGACGACATCCTCGCCGTGATCTTGTGCAGAAACGGCTCAGTACAAAGGGTGCGATCAAGTGAGATGAGATGGGCTGGTTGGCTGGCTGACTGTTGCTTGATGCTTCCAGGACGAGGAGTTGATCCGGGTATTTATAGCGAGCAAAAAGGTGGCGGCCACGCACGGTTTTGGGTGCAAACCGTGGGTACTCGTTTGGACTTGGAGTGCAGAACTGAGTTGGTGGGCAGAGCACGCTTTCCGGTAGCGGCATCCAAAACTGTGGTATGGGAATCCACAGGATTGGACGATGTTTGTTTGTTGCTCCCTCCCTCGTCTTTCTTTCTTTACCCACCAAACTAAAGCTAGCAAGAAAAGGGAGATCTCGATCCATTTAAAGTTAGGCACCACAGTGCTGATCTGATCACAATACGTAGATAATTTTGCTACACGAGGCGTTTGTCCTTTGTGTAAGATAAAAGAAACGAAACAGAGCAGAGCAGAGCAGGTGCCGCCGGTTTCGCTCCTACGAGCATCTACAACCCGACGCAAACCCGTCTCATATGTTTGGACAGATCATCCGGTCTCTGTCTGGTCATGATTTTTATCCAAACGGACCCCTCAAACGGTCGTCAAACGTCTGGGCTAACCGGCACCTCATATCCAGCCCAAATATGGGGGGATACGGGGCGCCCTACGTCCGCCACGTCAGACCCGGCCCACGCCGGTCTACCCGACTCCACAAAAATTTCTCCCTATCCACTCGCCGGACCAAACCCTAGCCACTTCACTCACCTATTCTCCACTCCCCTCCGCCATCCAAGCTCGTCTCCGGCATGACGGGCAGCAGATCCAAGTCCTTCACCTCCAAATCCGTCGACCTCGACCTTATCGCACGCGGCCTCGAGGAGGAGATAACCGTCCGGCTTGCGCTCCGCTGCGCCTGAGGGGATGCCCGTGCACGACTGTGCTCGGACTCCATCTATCAAGAATCCATTGCGTCCGCCCAAATGACGCATGGATCCGATGCTAGGCCAGCTATAGCTGCCTCGCCGGAGGCTGTGCGGTCCGTCTGGCGTCCAAACGCGCTGGCGGACGTGCAATCTCTCCGTTGGTGCCAGTGGCGGATCCAGAATTTGAAGTTACCCGGGGCGGACTTTTAGAGAAAACATAATTTTGAAGCCACGGTGCAATGAGAGAAGACAATGAACAAAATTAATGGGCTAGGTAGTATGGATCCAGGTAAGACGATCAATACAACCAATATTGCAATGTAGCTTTATTCTCAAGGAGAAAAATATATAACGCGACAAACAAATCATTTAAGGCCTAATTCTTATGCTCATATATAGAACATCCAATTTGGTATGTAATTAAATTTCCCTAAAAAAAATCAGCATTTAACTTTGAAAAATTAGGCCAACGTAACAAGAGATTAAAGAAATATAGGAGAATGAGAGCAGAAAATTAGGGAAGAATGAGAGTAGAAGATTAGGGGAGAATGAACGAACTTGCTGTTTGCTGTCTCAATTGGCTCAGCGCTTGCAGTTTTAAAGGGGCGGTGACGTTGCCGCCTTCCGCGAACAAGTGTATTCCTCTTTCTCCATCGAGCACCATCGGTCGGGGAAGGACCTAGGCAGTGCCACGGCGAGGCTGTGGACCGGCAGCATAGGGCGCCGCGTCACGGAGGCGAGGTGGCAGCAATACTTTTTTTTGAGCGGTGATCGCGTGATACATTGTTTGCTGATTTGGTTTCCTGTCGACAGAATTGGGAATGCCAAAACTTTACAGAAAATCATAGGCTCACATAGTCCCGTCTAGTTGGGCCCATCTTACAACTTACAAGCGAATCGTTATCTTCTGTCTTCCTGCTCGTAACTTCTTTCGATTGAACCTACAGATCTATACGAGAGCTCTCCCCCTCCCATGGCGGCCATTAGAAAAAGCAGTAGGGATACCCTAGGGTTAGAAATTTTACCCGGGGCGACCGCCCAGACACGACCCCACGCTGGATCCGCCCCTGGTTGGTGTGTCAATGTTCGGGACGCACTATCGTCCAATGAGGCCATGGCACGGCGTGCCCGCCGTGCAAGGCACAGGGCGCGGTAGGCATAAGCTAATGGCACCTAAACGAGTTCTTTTGGGCTTGAGCTTAATTTCCGCCATAAGCCTCCCATAAGCTTGAAAAGAACTGAGACTTATTTGGCAACCCATCCAATAAACCATAGCAGAAGATTTAACGTGTGATTGAAGCGGCATGATGCTCACGTGCATTTCGGAGCAGAACAGGGCAGGGGTAGGGGGTCTTTTGCAATGCACTGATGCATGTTAAAGGTAAGATGAGCGAGTGCAATTGGACCAGAGTTGTACAAAATCAAAACTATAGTTGTTATTGTTGGACAACATGGCCACATTATTATGGAATACATCATAAATCATCAGGTAATTAGGGCATGCTCGCAGAAAAGGGCTTTACACCACCTTTTCGCACTGCAAACCATCGCCTCGCTGAACAGTATACTACTATGTTTCAGAAGACACGTACGGGCCTGCGTACACAGTTTAGTGGGCACTGGCTAATCAAGGGCCTAATTACTGGAAGGAGGTGTTCTTGAGGTGGTCCGGCGCGTCCTCGAAGGAGTTATTCCTTGCCATGGAAAGGATGGTCTTGTCGGCGACGATGAAGTAGGCCATCCCGGCAACGGTCGAGATGACGAGCACCTGGCCGGTGGGATTGAGGTGTGCTTTGACCCACGGAAGCATCCTCACGCTCGCCAGCTGAAGTTATAGGTAACGCATCCATGAGACATTCTATGAACCGTGCAAGGATTTCCTCGAAGAACTGAATGGTACTTACTGTGGGCACTACGGCAGCGACGATGGCGACGGCCGCGGCCTTGGAACCCGCCATGGCAGCCTCTGCAGTTCCGGATCAACAAAAACATTTTAGTTACGATTAATTTTCAGCGGAGACACAGAAAGCTACAATGTGCCCTTGAGGACCGGCGGGACAAGATATCGATTTGGTTACCTTTGGAGCAGCCCCTGCCGGCGGCGAGCCTCTGGTCGTGGTAGGCGCGGGTCACCGTAGACATCTTCGTGTCGTGGAAGAGAGCTTGGTTCGGAAGGAAGTGAACTACTTAGTAGCTAGTGAAGCTTATATGAGTAATAGTGTGAGTGAGATGAGATGGATGGACAGGTGAGGTTCTCCGGCTGGATTTATAGGTTGCAGGAAACGGCAGAACGGGCAGGCAGCGAGGGAGACCGCGGTTTTGAGACGAGCAGCGGGCGGGTGGGATGGCCGGCGCTGCGGCGGAGCACAGGTGGCGGCGGCTCGTTGGTCATATAAAAAACGGAACACGTGACGGACGGGCGTTCCACTACGCTCTGCACCGGGTAAGGTGAGTAGGATAACACATAGGAGCATCTGCGTGAGTGCAATGTCTGTTTCGGTTCACATCTGTGTATGGAGACGATTCCTTCCTTGACCCTTTCTTAATATTTACTTTTCTTTTTCGCCCTTGAACCCGTCTGAAATACCTGGGCGGACAGCACGGTCACTAACCGGTCATGAAAATGCGATCCAAATAGGTTTGGTGCGGCCTTCGCCCCCATACCCTTCCCCGATTTGGATTGGATATGAGGGGTGCCGGTCAGTCCAGCCGTTTGAAGCCTGCCTGAGCAGGTCATGGCAAGGCGCGGAGCCCTAGATAGTAGCGGGGCTACCTCTGAATGCGGTAGATCCGAAGGAGGAGGAGGAGCAGTAGGACAATGAAGGGGAGGAGGAGGAGGAGGAGGAAGAGGGCGAGGACGGCACGATGAAGGGGAGGAGGAGGAGGTGGACGTGGGGGACCTTGGGGCCGCGGATCTGCAAGCGGAGTAGCGAACAATACTTGATTCCCTCCGCCCGATATCGACGGCGGAGGCCAAGCGGCATCATGTGCCGGAGGCGGAAGCAAAACAGAGCGCACCGCGGATGGTTTGCAGGAGGCGGAGGCGGAGCACCCCGTCAACGTCAATGAGATGCCCGCGGCTATGGATGATGATGATGAGGAGGAGCCGGAGCACTCCTACGCGCCCATCTACCCGGTGCCCGGCATGGACGTCGTGGACATCTCCGATGGTGAAACTTAGTTTAGAATAGTGTGGTACATATTGCATAGGAAATTTTTTAAATGGTTTGTATAAATTTAGGGGGTGAAAATGAGGTGTTCAGATGCATATCACCAAATATGAGCTATGACCGGTCAGTGCCTGCGGACGCGCCGGTGGGCGTTTGTGCGGCTAGATTTGTCAAGTCCGGCTGTAGATGCTCTTAGCACTCAAACTTGAATTGGTTCCCTATATGTAACATATCCGTCAGTTTTGGAAATTAACGGTGTTAAGTCGGACCTAAAAAGACTGTTTTATTCCTAGTGTAGTATGTGAGCAGATTATATGATAAAAGTAGAGTTAAATCATTGGATTTTAATAATAAAATCGCCATATACCCTGCCAACAATTCATATATGAACACAATTCATGTAATATCATGACAACACGACTACAAACTCTTCGACATAGGCACATAACTCATCAAGTACCATCCACAACTATCATATCATCCAGTTTCATATAGAGTACCACCAGGTGACATACATCACATACACAAGCCCTATTAGGACACATCCAAGTCACATACATCACGTAAACAACACCAAAGCTCACAAGCTCATATCATGAGCTGAGCATATAAATAGTTTCCAAAAGAAGCATCTTGAATAAACAGTATGCAAAAGCTCACATGATAGGTTGAGCGCGCATGGACAGTTTGAAATAAACACATAATGAACAAGATAATCACAAGCTAAGCCTTCTTTTGCTTCTCGTGCTCAACGCAGGGCTGGCTGGGTTAAATCTTCGTCTTCTTGTGCACATCGCAAGGTTGATTTAGCACCACATGAATGTTTGCAATTTCTGTAGCAAGTTCTTTCCTTTTTCTTTTGGCATTTACCTTCCCAGGAACAATTGTTTGCTAGTTGAGCATCTCACTTTCAATGGAAAATGGGCCCAAATTAACTTGAGACAATCCTACGCATGCATGGCAGCAGTAGAGTAAACAAATAATAGAAACAATGCATTACTTGTGAACCAATTTTCAAACATATTTTAGGTTATGTTTTTTATCCTTGAGATTCAGAGTTGGCCACTTTCCCCGTTTTCTTAGTTTTGTGTTCTCCAAGCTTTGGCCAAGGTGGTAAGGAAGCAATTAGAATACTTTCAGCATATAAGTTGAATTTGGATCCATCCTGTAAAACCAAGAGAAACCTAATCATGAGTACTTTCTACTCCTACAGCTTCCTTATATAGTAGCACGTGCAGACCAAACCCATGTGCATATTTTCAACAAACATTAAAAGGAAGATCAGTTATGTATAAACTGGAACATACTTGCTTCATATTTGAAATAAAAAAAAGTATTATCTGTAAACATATTATCCAAGATCTGTGAACATACTTGCTTTGTAGTATCAACCTAATCTTTGTCTTTTTTTCCATTGCAGATCTGGCAGCAAATATTCATCTCTAAGAATACAATCACACAATTGAGGGATCTCATATCTCAATCAAGATTGACTAATTTATTTATTGCACAATTGAATAGCCAATGATGAATGGACTCAAAGTAATATGTTATATTTGGAGAAATCTAGAGAAGAAAGAGAGGACTCACCCTTCTAGCCACGTCGCCGATGTAGTCGAGGCCGAGCACCCAGCTCAGCCCTTAATTACCGATCCTGCAGTAGCGTCAGCCAAAGTGTAGTCGCCGCCCCACCCCTTGGCAGTCGCGTTGTAGCCGTCGCCCCACCATGCCCCCTCCGCCGCCCCACCATGGTAGCCCGAGGCCGAGACCGGTGCAGCGCCATGGCCCTCCTCCACCGCGCCTTCCGCCCTGCCATCCGTAAGTACTTCGGCCAGACCCTCCTCACACACCGCCCTCCCAACCTCGTGCCGGCGCCGCTGTGTGCCCCTCCGCCGCCATCGTAGGGTTAGGGCTAGCATCTCGCAGTGAGTCAGGGAGAGAATAGGGGAGTGAATTTGTGGGAAGGTTCACACACACGCATGCTAAATCACTGGTAAATAGGAATTTTCATCTCGCATTTCATGGTGTTAATAGAAAAATATGAAAGTGTCATTAAAGGAAGAAAATGAAGTTGTGATGAAAAAAATTTGGGCCAGAAAGGGAAACATATTTTAAGAAAGGAACAAATAAGAAATTGTCTCATGTTTGTGTGGGCGCTCCTAGTTTTCGGCCTGCCTAGCTCGGCTAGCCGCGTCGATCGGCAGTGAGGCCAATTCAGCTGGTTTTTTTTGCAAATGTTTTGTTGGCGTCGTTCCCCGAAGTACATGATAGTTACTTTGGTTTGCACTACTTTATTACTAAACTAAGGCAAAATATTTAACATTTTCATTAATTAAAAAGAAAAAATGTCTGGTTAATTTAAAAATAATTGAGCAAAACCCGTAACAACATGCCCAATAGACAACCATCATGGAACATGACAATACACAGGCAACGGCCAAACTGGCTACCAATTAGACTCCACACCTAACTAGGAAGACATCAACTGCCATGGCTGCACACAAGCGTCATCATCATCATATATCATCCTTGATCCATCGATGTTGGATTACAGGTTCCAGCAATAACCTTGAGATTCGAACACTGGGGTGCGCACGAAGATCTCTTTCCCCCTAGCTCACACTCTCACTACGATCTTAAAGCCTAGCTCGTCGAACCCAAAAAACAAGAGACACAGGAGACACAAGAGTTTATACTGGTTCGAGCCATCGTTGTGGTGTAATACCTTACTCCAGTGTGGTGTGGTGGATTGCCTTGTAGGCTGGGGATGAACAAGTACAAGGGAAGAACAGCCTCCTAAGGAGAGGTGTTCTTGAGCTCGGTGAGCTTGTGTGTGTGTGGATGGTCTGGTTCCTGTCTAGATTGGATCATCTCCAGATTGGACCTCCCCTGTAGCTACGATGGTGGCTAGTCCTATATATAGAGGTCCGGATCCTCTCCCCAAATATTAGGCGGCAGGGTCGAGCCGGCAAAATTCGGGGCCCTGTGCCAAACACTAAACTGAGGCCTACTTTCTTATAAAAATAAAACTACTGTATATTCAAGTTACGAATAAGTCCTTTATGATGTTGAATTAAATCCTCTAAATTTTTCTAAAAAATATTATATTTCTTGTAACCAGATTCATATATTTTAGATAGATTTTTCGAGGACATAACTTGAATCTTGAAACACATGACTTCTACACCAATTAATATAAAAGAGTATAAATGATGGGAAAACAAGACTAAAGGGATATACATCCAACAGTTACCAGCAAACTATTTGTAAAAAACTGGGACCGATGAACTCACGGACGTCAAACTTGACCTAGTCAAACTGTCCCTCGTCTCTCCTTCAGTCCATCTCGCTTCATCCAACAAAAGAGGAAAAGTAACAACAAGCGAGATAGCACTTGTTCTGAAGGATGCAATGATGTTGATTAGTTAATTTGACTAAGTGGATTTAGTGCATCGCTGGAATACAACCATGTGCCTGCCCTATTTACCTGTTGGTTGTTGTTGCCAGCGTTGCGGGCGCTGCCGATGCCGGCGGCCGCCGTTCCTCTGTTGCATCGCCAGGTTGCATCTGTCGACCAGCTGCGGCGTCGTTAGGGTTAGTGTGAACGATGGGTATTCTGATAAGCTATGGATTAGCGACATACGCTCGGGACACTATCAGGGCTTTTCGGCCTGCTGGTTTGACTAGGCCTGATGTGCTACTAATTTGGGGGCCCTTTCCACCTGGAGGCCCTGTGCGGCCGCACCGGCCGCACACCCCTGGGCTCGGGATTGTTAGGCGGGAAGGGATCCCACAATGATGAATTTGAAGGGGGACAACTAGTACAAGCTATTCTGACAAAAGGTGGTCTTCGCCTGCCAAAGACTCTGGTGGTGATGCTGTCGTGGGCTCCGTGATGACCCCCGTCCTGCTGGTCTTGGTTTCATTGCACTAATATGAAAACCTTTGCCTGATGCCTCGGGACTCCTCGCCTTCACTTGCCCCTTTAGCACCAAAGAGGCAACTGGTACTCTGCGCCCGCCGGCGCCCGCCTGGACTCGGTCGTCATGGCTCACATCACGGAAACCTCACGAGGTGCCTGTTGGGGAACGTAGCCGAATTTTAAAATTTTCTACGCATCACCAAGATTAATCTATGGAGTCATCTAGCAACGAGGGAGAGGAGAGTGCATCTACATATCCTTGTAGATCGCGAGCGGAAGCGTTCAGGAGAACGGGGTTGATGGAGTCGTACTCGTCGTGATCCAAATCACCGATGACCGAGCGCCGAACGGATGGCACCTCCGTGTTCAACACACGTACGGTTGGGGAAGACGTCTCCTCCTTGATCCAGCAAGGGGAAGGAGAGGTTGATGGAGATCCAGCAGCACGACGGCGTGATGGTGGAAGCAGCAGTGATCTCGGCAGGGCTTCGCTAAGCTCCAACGAGAGAGAGAGATGTTACGAGGGGAGAGGGAGGCGCCAGGGACTTGGGTCCGGCTGCCCTCCCTCCCCCCCACTATATATAGGACCCCTAGCACTGGTAGAAAAAGGGCCTGTTGTCCCGGTTCGTAAGGTCCTTTTGTCCCGGTTCCTGAACCGGGACTAAAGGGTCGGTACTAATGCCCTATCCCTTTAGTCCGGTTCAATCCAGAACCGGGACTGATGGGCCTCCACGTGGCCTGTGCGTGGAGCCCAGACAGGAGACCCTTTGGTCCTGGTTGGTGGCACCAACCGGGACCAATAGGCATCCACGTGTCAGCATTTCTGTGGCTGGAGTTTTTGTTTTTTTTTGAAGGGGGGGGGGTTGGGGGTTTTGGGGGGTTAATTTAGGTGTTTCATATATTGTGTTAGCTAGCTATAATTAATAGAGAGAAGTGTCCTCTCTTATGTCTGTGCTTGGTCGACACTACGTACTATACATACGTATAGAGAGGACTAGACACGCTAGCTAGCAAGTAAGCAAACGAAGAAAATAGAAGATCGTCATGAACATATATGCATACAGAGAGAAGTGATATCGACCACCTCTCCTTCTCCGAGAGATTGGTCGAACAACAAGTTCTCGTATACCTATCCGACACTACCGGCTACATATATACAATAATTATCTCTTACAAATATAATCATACGGACTCATGGTCCACATAGTATTCTCCGTCTTCAGCGATCACATGGTCAAGAAAGAATGCCGCCAATTCCTCTTGAATTGCTCGCATGCGAGCTGGTGCTAGGAGTTCATCCCGCTTCCGAAACATCTAATTTGAAGAAGGGGGTCAATACATATATATATGAATAAATGAAAATCAACACAAATGATGGTAATAAAATAAAATTGTGAATGTTGTTATTTACGTACTTCATATTGTTCGTCAGTGTAGCCCCGCTCACAGGGCGTGTGGCGGATGGACTCGCAAACATAGTATCCACAGAAATCATTCCCTTGTTCCTGCCACAACCACTTTACAAGAAATAGAGGTCAATCAAACTGATAAGCAAGAATGCCAAATGGTATTGATGAAACTAGCACTTGAATAAATAGGAGATGCACGGAACATGCTACTATAGTACTTATTTTCGGGTGTCTAAATTGCAGCTTCTTCGGGAGTCCTGGAGCTTCTTTGGAGAATTTTTTCCAAACCCTGCCAGATAAAGAAAACAATTACTTGATATATCAGGAAATGAACAAAGTTGCTGATATGGTGGATAATGATCGATTTAACTTACTTCTCGAGCATTTGAGTCATGTCTGCATAGTCCTGGGGATCTTTTCGTCTTGAGTCTAAGACGATTACTAGTCCCTGCTCAAGCTTAATCTCTATGAGAATATAGTGGTAACTGCACACGCATGCATAACTCATCAATTACATTACTATAACCTTGACTAATATATAAGGGAAACCGAATACGCACAAGACAGTAACACTCACTTGAAGTTGTAAGGAAAGAGTATTATATCTTTGTTTTCATTTATTACCAATGATCGTAGCAAGTTGGCCTCGGTATCTGCGGCATGAAATTTAACCTGAGTTGCATCTATGAGATATGTGTTAATGAACCCAATATCACCGACTTGTCTTTTCTTCAATTCGGCGATCTTCAATCTGCATAATATATTGAGGATGATTATAAATACATGCAATGAAAGAGCTGAGCTATATAGAGAGACTTAATGACAGAAGTAGTACTACTTACAGACAGTAGCAGGCGACCGTTGTTTTATCGAGGGCCAATTGATTGAAAAACTGAAAGAACTCCTCGAATGGAACAGGCAACAGTTCAATTCCAACGAGGGCATGCTCCTTTTTAACTTTCACATACAAAGTACTCCTCCCCCAGAGTCTCTGTAGATTTTCAAGTACCAATCATGCAATCTTCGCATCATCGTTGATAGAGATCTTTCATATTTGACGAGAGGCTTCCCGTACTCGTATCTTTGTATCTGCACCTCCATGAAATCATAATGTACATCATCAGGCAGGTAATCGCCAAGATTGCTATAACCGGGCACCATCCTCAGATCATTAGCGACGTTGTCGCTAGGCACCTTGAGCGGGGGGCATGATTGCTTCGCTTGTTCGCCGAGCTGGGCAATTTGTTTCCCAGCTCGTCGCTCTTTCAGCCTTTGATCACTGACAGTACTTCCCGACCGCTCCGCTTTGGCAAATTCCTTTCCAATAATGTGCTCATAGTTTCCTTTCGGCAGAGACTTGGGTGGTTTTGTCAGGGCAGCCAGAGTGTGCTTCGCTTTCACCGGATCTACCTTCTCCTCCGGAGGTGGATGTTTCTTTGCTTTCACCCATTCAAAGTAGTTCCTCACTTCTTCTCGTGCGATCTCGGCGTTCTCCTCCGGGGTCCTCTCGTATGGTAACTTCTCTGGAGTCTTCAGAGAAGGACCAAATCTGTATTTCCTCCCGCCTCTGGCTGTACTGCTAGACGCTGGCAGAGCAGACGGAGTGATTGTCTTCTTTACTTGCTTACGAGGCGAAGGACAAGGACTACGATGCATCGGAGCAGCCGGAGCGGCAGCAGGTCTCTTCCGCCCTTGCTGACGAGGCGGAGAAGGAGGAGGCTGGCTGCTCGGGCGCGTCGGCGTAGGCGGAGAAGGAGGCGGAGTGCCGCCACGCACTGGAGAAGGAGCCGGTCAAGTGCCCTGATCGTCACTCACCGGAGGAGGAGGCGGTAGAGGAGGCGGAGTGCCCTGACTCACCGGAGGAGGAGGCGGAGTGCCCTGACTTGCCGGAGGAGGAGGAGGAGGCGGAGACGTCCAGTTCGGAAGGTTGATGAGCTCCTTCCGCCATAGGCATGGAGTCTTCAGAGCAGACCCCAACCTAGTCTCCCCTTCACCGGTAGGGTGGTCAAGCTGGAGGTCCTCAAATCCCTCTGTTATTTCATCCACCATCACCCTAGCATATCCTTCTGGAATCTGCCAGCAGTGAAAAGTTGCGTCGGGTTCAGTAGGATAAACAGAGCCAACAGTCGCCTTGACCTTCAAATTCATCCATTGCATCATAAGGTGGCAATTTTGAGACTCCGTGATAGCATCCACGGGATAGCTGGCAGGAGCCGTCAAGGCATGCTCCGGCTGAAGCAGCTCGGTGGAAGCCACACTGCTTCTCTGCTGAGATGGTGGGGTAGCTTCGGGGGAAGCTTCGGCAGTACGTTTGCTGCGATTTGCTTCTCGTTCCTCTATCGCTTGTATCCTTGCTTGCAGCGCCTGCATTTGGGTCTGCTGCAATTTTTTCCTCCTCTCATGGGATTTGTAACCGCCTGCGTCCGGAAACCCAACCTTCCATGGAATGGAGCCTGGCGTGCCTCGTGTCCGTCCAGGGTGCTCAGGCTGCGCTGCTTCGATATACTGTTGAAGCTTCCTGACTGGTATGTCCATTTGATCGTTCGTCCAAATGAACTTCCCTGTTACAGGGTCCAAGGTTCCGCCAGCCCCGAAGAATCAAGTCCGGCAACGGTCTGGCCAGTTAATTGTCTCTGGTTCGATCCCTTTATCAACCAGATCATTCTTAGTCTTGGCCCACTTAGGCCGGGCTACGAGGTAGCCACATGACCCCGTGCGATGGTGATGCTTCTTCTTCGCAGCATTTTGCTTGTTTGTCACCGATATCTTCTTACTCTTTTCCGATGTCTTGTGGGCCACAAATGCGGGCCAGTGATCTCTGATCTTCTCATATCTGCCCTTGAATTCTAGTGTCTCATTATTTTTGACAAAATTATTCAGCTCTTTCTTCCACCTCCTGAATAGTTCTGCCATCCTCTTAAGAGCAAAAGACTTGATTAATTGCTCTTTAACTGGCTTCTCTAGATTATCCTCTGGCGGTAGGGTGAAATTTGACTTCAGCTCAGTCCAAAGATCATTTTTCTGCAAATCATTGACATAAGACACCTCAGGGTCTTCTGTAGCCGGCTTAAACCATTGCTTAATGCTGATCGGGATCTTGTCCCTAACCAAAACCCCGCACTGAGCAACAAATGCGCTCTTTGTCCAGAGGGGTTCAATCGGTTGGCCATCGAGCGCGATTGCTATGATCTCAATCTTTTCATCCGAGCTCAACTTTTTCTTCGGGCCTCGTCTCTTTACCGAAGTTGTGCTCGATCCGGAGGGCTAGAAAAAATAACAAAGACTTAATTAATATGTGTACATACCAAAACAATGAATGCGTCAATTAGCTAGTCAGCAGAAGCTTAACTAATATATATACCTGGCCAGACTCGGTTCGGTCATCGAAGATGTCATCACGGTCTCCTTCTTGCACCGGCATTGGGTCACCGGAGCCGTCCTCACGGTCTCCTTCTTGCACCGGCATTAGGTCACCGGAGCCATCATAATGATAGCCAGCTGCTTCCAGACCATCGGTGTCATTGAGAAACAAAGAGCAGACGGCATCACTTCTTGTGCGATTATGTCCCCCAACAACTCTTCTTGTACTTCGTCTCGGGCGGTGTCCATAGTTTCTACAAATATTGACAACATGGCAATTATTATTCAAACATGACAGATGGATATATTAGTGGCAAACGCAGAACTAATATTAATTAGTGGCCTCGACGCTGCTTCTCTAGGGTTTGGGGTGGCCTCGACGCTGCTTCTCTAGGGTTTGGGGTGGCCTCGACAACGCTTCAAGGATAAAAAAAAAGAGGAAGAAGAAGAAAAAAAGAGGAGAAGAAAGAATAGAGGAGTTACTCTATTCTTTCTTCTCCTCTTTTTTTTCTTCTTCTTCCTCTTTTTTTTATCGGGAACGAGGGTCGTCGAGGGTCACCGAGCGGTAGAGGAAACCCTAAATAGCAAGTATCGTGGGTGTGAGATACATGTGGCCGTCGGTGTCGGACACTACATCCACGTCCCACAAGTGACGTGGGCGTCGAAGCCCACGCTTTCTTCTCCTCTTTTTTTATTCTTCTTCTCTTCTTCTCTTTTTTTTTTCTTCTTCTTCCTCTTTATTTTATCGGAAACGAGGGTCGTCGAGGGTCAGGGTCGCCGAACGGTAGAGGAAACCCTAAATAGAAAGTATCATGGGTGTGAGATACAT
>NC_041392.1:58367335-58367923 GCF_002162155.2 Triticum dicoccoides | reverse complement strand
ACACTACATCCACGTCCCACAAGTGACGTGGGCATCGAAGCCCGCGCCACTTGTGGGACGTGGATGTAGTGTCCGACACCGACGGTACATGTATCTCACACCGACGATACTTTCTATTTAGGGTTTCTCCTCTACCGCTCGGCGACCCTCGACGACCCTCGTTCCCGATAAAATAAAGAGGAAGAAGAAGAAAAAAAAGAGGGAAGAAAGAATAGAGGAGAAGAACTCCTCTATTCTTTCTTCTCCTCTTTTTTTCTTCTCCTCTTTTTTTCTTCTTCCTCTTCTTTTTTATCCTCTTCTTACTCTCATGTTCGACGACCCTCGACCCCTCGGCGATCCTAGACCCCCTCTCGACCCCCTCATGTCGAAGTTATCGGGTAGGGGGTATATCGACAATGACATACCCGATACATACATACATACATACATATCACATGCATCCATACATATATGAACAAAATTAATATCTACTAATTAACAACCTAAATAAAAAAACTAATACATATAGGAAGAAGAAGAAAAAAGAAGAGAAGAAAGAATAGAGGAGAAGACTTCCTCTTCTTCCTCTCCTCTTCTTCTCCCTCTTCT
>NC_041392.1:58366311-58367111 GCF_002162155.2 Triticum dicoccoides | reverse complement strand
TATATATTCTATTTTTCTCTTCTTCTCCTCTATTCCTTTCTTCTTCTCCTCTTCTTTTTCTTCTTTTTTCTTCTTCTTATTTATTTCTCCTCGTCTTCCTCTCCCCTCTTTTTCTCCTTTCTTCCTCTTCTTATTTCCCTTTTCCTCTCATTCTTTTTCTTCTTCTTCCTTCTTAAAAATGCATGAAGTAGTATTGCTTGTTTTTTTAAAATAATGTTCAAATAGAAATTTTAGAAAAAAAAGTAAAGGTTTTGCCTAATTCATTGTTCATATGAATATGCAAACATTTGCATATTTACAATAATCAATATCACCAAAAAATCTATGAACAGAAAAAATACAATTTTTCTGTTAATCTATCTTTTGCATACATATACACACATACATATACTATACATATACATATAATCAGGAAAAAACATATATGAATTTGCAAAAAAATTAAAAACAGGGGGGAAGAGGGGGGCGGTGCCGGCCCTGACCAAAGCGAGAGGCGACAGCGGCGCGGGGCGGCAACGGCGAGGCAGAGGCGGGGCAGCGATGGCGTCAGGGTGGCGATGCGGGGAGGCGACGTCGTAGGGGCGCGACGCGGGGCGGCGACGGCGTCGGGGCGGCGCGGGAAGGTGACTGCGATGGCGCGGAGTGGCAACGACGTTTGGGTGGCGCGGGACGGCGTAGGAGGCAGGGGCGACGACGGCGACGGCGAGGCGCAGAGGGGCAGCCTGGCGGCGTCGGGCGGGGAAGACGAACTGAATGGAAATTTTCACAAGTGCTAGTTATATAGCAAAGGCATTGGTCAC
>NC_041392.1:58365549-58366223 GCF_002162155.2 Triticum dicoccoides | reverse complement strand
GTCACCAACTGTGACCAATGCCCCCCTTTAGTCCCGGTTGGTGCCACCAACTGGGACCAAAGGCCTTGTGCGGCTGCTGCGTCGAAAGTTTAGTCCCACCTCGCTAGTTGAGAGGGGTGCGCAGTGCTTTATAAGCCCCACTGCCGCATCCCTCTCGAGCTCCTCTCCATTGCAGGCTTACGGGCCTAATGGTCACTGCTATGCCTGTGGGCCTACTAGGCCTCTTGCGGGTCTGAATCCTGGCCCTTGGATGGGTTTCTAGTGTATTCAGGCCGTGGGGGCCCAGTAGGTGGCATTTTTTTTGTTTTTTTGTTGATTTATTTATTTTCTTTTGTTTTTTTGCTTTATTTTGTAATTCTTTATGCTTTTAGTTTTAGAAAAATTATAAACTTCTTGTTAATGCCATTAGTTTTCAAATTTGAAAACACTTTTTTTGTTTTTTTTGTTTTCTTTGTTGCTTTATTTATTTTATTTTGTTTCTACTTACAACAAAATACTTATTGTTGCTATTTTTTCCAGTTTTTTGTTTTGTTTTCTGCATTATTTATTTTCTTTTGTTTTTTGCTTTATTTTTTTATTCTTTTTGCTTTTAGTTTTAGAAAAATTACAAACTTTCTATTAGTGCCATTAGTTTTCAAATTTGAAAACGCTTTTTTAGTTTTTTTGTTTTCTTT
>NC_041392.1:58326393-58365123 GCF_002162155.2 Triticum dicoccoides | reverse complement strand
TTTTTTGATTTGTTTTTTGCATTATTTATTTTCTTTTGTTTTTTGCTTTAATTTTTAATTCTGTTTGCTTTTAGGTTAGCAAAATTATAAACTTTCTGTTAGTGCCATTAGTTTTAGAAAAATTATAAACTTTCTGTTAGTACCATTAGTTTCCAAATTTGAATAGTTAAAATTTGAATTCTTTGAAAATTGTTTGAATCACAAGTTTGTGATTAACTTACTAAAAAAATGAGAATAGATGCGCTTATAGAGAAAATTCAACCTAAATTCCTTGTAAATTTCTATGAATTTCAGAGAAATTCACTATGAATTTAGGTTAAACTTTTCTCTATTAGGGCATCTATTTTCACTTGGAGAGGAGCTCAACAAGGCAGAGAGGGAAGGGCTTATAAACCGGTGTGAGCCCCCTTCGGTTGGCGAGGTGGGACTAAACTCTGCCCGCAACGAGGACCAACCCTTTAGTTCCGGTTTGTGGCACAAACCGGGACTAATGGTCATGGGCCAGGGGCGAGGAGCAAAATTATAAACTTTCTATTAGTGCCATTAGTTTTAGAAAGTTGAAAGTTGAAAGTTGGCATGGGCCAGGGACTAATGGTCATGGTATTACGAGGGCCGAACCATAAGACATGAAAGCATTTCAAATGAACTCTGAAAAAGTTGAAAGTTAGCATGGTATCATAATTTCACCCACATAGCATGTGCATGTACAAAACGGACAATGGTAGCATGTTCGTGTGTTACAAAGTTGGCATGGTATCATCATAATAGTTGCGGGAGAAAGTATTCACTTTTTCTTCGCTTGTGTCATTTGCTTATTGCGCCGTAACCATGGATAATCTTCATTGTTTATCACGATGCTTGGGTCAGCCTTGACATTGAAGGGAGGAATTTCATGAAACTTTTCATAATCTTCAGACATGTCTGTCTTGCCGTCCACTCCCAGGATGTCCTCTTTTTCCTGAAAGAACTATGTGGCACTTTGGCTCATCGTATGATGTATTCGCTTCCTTATCTTTTCTTTTTCTCGGTTTGATAGACATGTCCTTCACATAGATAACCTGTGCCACATCATTGGCTAGGACGAACGGTTCGTCAGTGTACCCAAGATTTTTCAGATCCACTGTTGTCATTCCGTACTGTGGGTCTACCAGTACCCCGCCGCCTGACAGATTGACCCATTTGCACTTAAACAAAGGGACCTTAAAATTAGGTCCGTAGTCAAGTTCCCATATGTCCACTATGTAACCATAATATGTGTCCTTTCCGCTCTCGGTTGCTGCATCAAAGTGGACACCGCTGTTTTGGTTGGTGCTCTTTTGATCTTGGGCGATCGTGTAAAATGTATTCCCATTTATCTCTTATCCTTTGTAAGTCAATACAGTCAAAGATGGTCCCCTGGACAACAAGTACAACTCATCACAAACAGTGTTGTCACCTCTGAGACGTGTTTCCAACCAACTGCTGAAATTCCTGATGTGTTCACATATAATCCAGTCGTCGCACTGCTCCGGGTGTTTGGAGCGCAGACTGTTCTTGTGTACATCGACATACGGGGTCACCAAGGTAGAGTTCTGTAGAACTGTGTAGTGTGCTTGAGACCAAGAATATCCGTCCCTGCATATTATTGAGTCTCTTCCAAGAGTGCCTTTTCCAGTCAGTCTCCCCTCATACCACGATTTAGGGAGACCTATCTTCTTAAGGCCAGGAATGAAGTCAACACAAAACCTGATAACATCCTCTGTTTGATGGCCCATGGAGATGCTTCCTTCTGGCCTAGCACGGTTACGGACATATTTCTTTAGGACTCCCATGAACCTCTCAAAGGGGAATATATTGTGTAGAAATACGGGCCCCAGGATGACAATCTCGTCGACTAGATGAACTAGGACGTGCGTCATGATATTGAAGAAGGATGGTGGGAACACCAGCTCGAAACTGACAAGACATTGCGCCACATCACTCCTTAGCCTTGGTACGATTTCTGGATCGATCACCTTCTGAGAGATTGCATTGAGGAATGCACATAGCTTCACAATGGCTAATCGGACGTTTTCCGGTAAAAGCCCCCTCAATGCAACCGGAAGCAGTTGCGTCATAATCACGTGGAAGTCATGAGACTCTAGGTTCTGAAACTTTTTCTCTGGCATATTTATTATTCCCTTTATATTCGATGAGAAGCCAGTCATGACCTTCGTACTGAGCAGGCATTCAAAGAAGATTTCTTTCTCTTCTTTCGTAAGAGCGTAGCTGGCAAGACCGTTATACTGCTTCGGAGGCATGCTGTCTTTTTCGTGCAAGCGTTGCAGGTCCTCCCGTGCCTCAGGTGTATCTTTTGTCTTCCCATACACGCCCAAGAAGCCTAGCAGGTTCACGCAAAGGTTCTTCATCACGTGCATCACGTCGATTGCAGAGCGGACCTCTAGGTCTTTCCAGTAGGGTAGGTCCCAAAATATAGATTTCTTCTTCCACATGGGTGCATGTCCCTCAGCGTCATTCGGAACAGCTAGTCCACCGGGACCCTTTCCAAAGATTACGTAGTGTAAATCATTGACCATAGCAAGTACGTGATCACCGGTACACATGGCGGGCTTCTTCCGGTGATCTGTCTCGCCTTTGAAATGCTTGCCTTTCTTTCGACATTGATGGTTGGTCGGAAGAAATCGACGATGGCCCAGGTACACATTCTTCCTGCATTTGTCCAGGTATATACTTTAAGTGTCATCTAAACAGTGCGTGCATGCGTGGTATCCTTTGTTTGTCTGTCCTGAAAGGTTATTGAGAGCGGGCCAATCGTTGATGGTCATGAACAGCAATGCCTTAAGGTTAAATTCCTCCTGTCTGTGCTCATCCCATGTACGTACACCGTTTCCATTCCACAGCTGTAAAAGTTCTTCAACTAATGGCCTTAGGTACACATCAATTTCGTTGTCGGGTTGCTTAGGGCCTTGGATGAGAACTAGCATCATAATGAACTTCCGCTCCATGCACATCCAAGGAGGAAGGTTATACATACATAGAGTCACGGGCCAGGTGCTGTGATTGCTGCTCTGCTCCCCGAAAGGATTAATGCCATCCGCGCTTAAAGCAAACCATACATTCCTTGGGTCCTTTGCAAACTCATCCCAGTACTTTCTCTCGATTTTTCTCCACTGCGACCCGTCAGCGGGTGCTCTCAACTTCCCATCTTTCTTTCGGTTCTCACTGTGCCATCGCATCAACTTGGCATGCTCTTCGTTTCTGAACAGACGTTTCAACCGTGGTATTATAGGAGCATACCACATCACCTTCGCAGGAACCCTCTTCCTGGGGGGCTCGCCGTCAACATCACTAGGGTCATCTCGTCTGATCATATACCGCAATGCACCGCATACCGGGCATGCGTTCAGATCCTTGTATGCACTGCGGTAGAGGATGCAGTCATTAGGGCATGCATGTATCTTCTCCACCTTCAATCCTAGAGGGCATACGACCTTCTTTGCTGCGTATGTACTATCGGGCAATTCGTTATCCTTTGGAAGCTTCTTCTTTAATATTTTTAGTAGCTTCTCAAATCCTTTGTCAGCCACAGCATTCTCTGCCTTCCACTGCAGCAATTCCAGTACGGTACCGAGCTTTGTGTTGCCATCTTCGCAATTGGGGTATAACCCTTTTTTGTGATCCTCTAACATGCGATCGAACTTCAGCTTCTCCTTTTGACTTTCGCATTGCGTCCTTGCATCGGCAATGACCCGGCGGAGATCATCATCATCGGGCACATCGTCTGGTTCCTCTTGATCTTCAGCAGCTTCACCCGTTGCAGCATCATTGGGCACATCGTCTGGTTCCTCTTGATCTTCACCAGCTCCCCCCGTTGCAGCATCCCCGTATTCAGGGGGCACATAGTTGTCATCGTACTCTTCTTCTTCGCCGTCTTCCATCATAACCCCTATTTCTCCATGCCTCGTCCAAACATTATAGTGTGGCATGAAACCCTTGTAAAGCAGGTGGGAGTGAAGGATTTTCCGGTTAGAGTAAGACCTCGTATTCCGACATTCAGTGCATGGACAACACATAAAACCGTTCTGCTTGTTTGCCTCAGCCGCATCGAGAAACTCATGCACGCCCTTAATGTACTCGCAGGTGTGTCTGTCACCGTACATCCATTGCCGGTTCATCTGCGTGCATTATATATAATTAAGTGTCCAAATTAATAGAAGTTCATCATCACATTAAAACCAAAGTGCATACATAGTTCTCATCTAACAACATATAGCTCTCCAGAGCATCTAATTAATTAAACCATACATTGAAACTATGTAAAACATTTCAATGCGAAAACAAATGCGATCATAATCGCAACCAAGGTAACAATTGATCCAACGGCATAATGATACCAAGCCTCGGTATGAATGGCATATTTTCCAATCTTTCTAATCTTCAAGCGCATTGCATCCATCTTGATCTTGTGATCATCGACGACATCCGCAACATGCAACTCCAATATCATCTTCTCCTCCTCAATTTTTTTATTTTTTCCTTCAACAAATTGTTTTCTTCTTCAACTAAATTTAACCTCTCGACAATAGGGTCGGTTGGCATTTTCGATTCACATACATCCTACATAAATAAAATCTATGTCACGTTGGTCGGCATAATTTTCATAAACAATAAATGAACCAATAGTTATAAATATAATATATATACCACATCCGAATCATAGACAGGACGAGGGCCGACGGGGGCGGATACCAAAACCATCGCACTATATAAGATGCAATAATAAAAGTAAGAAAATAATACAAGTATCTATGTAAACATACAAGTAAGAATATTTTTCCTTTCAGAAAGAAGATAAGGACAAGAGGCTCACCACGGTGGTGCCGGCGATGAGCTCGGCGCGGGTGATCGACGGCAGTGAAGACGGGGACGGGGCGTGACGGACCGCTAAACCTAGACAAATATTATGGAAAATGGAGCTTGGAGGTCGAGCTTGGAGAGGAGAAAGCTTAAGTAGTGTGGCTCGGGCATTCCATCGAACACCTTGTGTGCATAGGAGGTGAGCTAGAGCACCACCAAGCCCTCTCCCCCTCGGCCAGAGAAAAACAGAGCACTGGGGTGCTCTACTCGCGAGCGAGGGGTATATATAGGCACTTCATTGGTCCCGGTTGGTGACATGAGCCGGGACTAAAGGGGAGCCTTTGGTCCCGGTTCAAGCCACCAACCGGGACCAATGGTGGTGGCCAGGAGAGAGGCCATTGGTCCCGGTTCATCCCACCAACCAGGACCAAAAGGTCCAGATGAACCGGGACCAATGGCCCACGTGGCCCGGCCGGCACCCTGGGCTCACGAACCAGGACCAATGCCCACACTGGTCCCGGTTCTGGACTGAACCGGGACTAATGGGCTGACCCGGCCTGGACCAAAGCCCTGTTTTCTACTAGTGGGGGGGTGCCGGCCCTAGGAGATCCAATCTCCAAGGGGGGGCGGCGGCCAAGGGGGGACTTGCCCCCCAAGTCAGGTGGGTCGCCCCCCACCCCTATGGTTTCCAACCCTAGGCGCAGGGGAGGCCCATGGGGGGCGCACCAGCCCACCAGGGGCTGGTTCCCCTCCCACTTCAGCCCATGGGGCCCTCCGGGATAGGTGGCCCCACCCGGTGGACCCCCGGGACCATTCTGGTGGTCCCGGTACAATACCGATTACCCCCAAAACTTTCCCGATAGCCGAAACTAGACTTCCTATATATAAATCTTCACCTCCGGGACTCCTCGTGACGTCCGAGATCTCATCCGGGACTCCGGACAACTTTCGGGTTACCGCATACTAATATCTCTACAACCCTAGCGTCACCGAACCTTAAGTGTGTAGACCCTACGGGTTCGGGAGACATGCAGACATGACCGAGACGACTCTCCGGTCAATAACCAACAACGGGATCTGGATACCCATGTTGGCTCCCACATGTTCCACGATGATCTCATCGGATGAACCACGATGTCAAGGATTCAATCAATCCCGTATTCAATTCCCTTTGTTAATCGGTACGTTACTTGCCCGAGATTCGATCGTCGGTATCCCAATACCTCGTTCAATCTCGTTACCGGCAAGTCACTTTATTCGTACCATAATGCATGATCCCGTGACCAAACACTTGGTCACATTGAGCTCATTATGATGATGCATTACCGAGTGGGCCCAGAGATACCTCTCCGTCATACGGAGTGACAAATCCCAGTCTCGATCCGTGTCAACCCAGCAGATACTTTCGGGGATACCTGTAGTATACCATTATAGTCACCCAGTTACGTTGTGACATTTGGTACACCCAAAGCACTCCTACGCATCCAGGAGTTACACGATCTCATGGTCTAAGGAAATGATACTTGACATTGGAAAAGCTCTAGCAAACGAACTACACGATCTTGTGCTATGCTTAGGATTGGGTCTTGTCCATCACATCATTCTCCTAATGATGTGATCCCGTTATCAATGACATCCAATGTCCATAGTCAGGAAACCATGACTATCTGTTGATCAACGAGCTAGTTAACTAGAGGCTCACTAGGGACATGTTATGGTCTATGTATTCACACATGTATTATGATTTCTAGATAACACAATTATAGCATGAATAATAGACAATTATCATGAACAAGGAAATATAATAATAATAATTTTATTATTGCCTCTAGGGCATATGTCCAATAGTGCCACTCGCCTTGATCTCTTCGCTCCCGAGGAGGTCTTGTGTCATCCGTGTCGTGAGGCTTGACCCCTCGCGAGGGTCTTGATTGGTTGTTGATGAAGATGGCCTGTACCAGGCTTGACCCCTCACGAGGGTCTTGATTGGTTGTTGATGAAGATGGCATGTACCAGGCCGCTGGTGGAGCCACGCTCTGGGCCGCAGGCAGGCAAGTCTGGGTACCCCCACCGATAGTAGCCCCTGGGCCCAAGGCATGCTCGTGCTTGTCCTCGTGGCGAAGCCAAGGGTCAACTGCGGAACATCGCGGGCCCCAACCGCCTGTGGCCTTGATTGCCGCATGAAGATTGATCGGTCGTGGGCGTCTCCGCTTCCCCATGCTGCCTCAGCGACCGCCTGACTGACAAAAGGCTGGCGCGCGCCGCAGTGTCTTCATTGCTTGCCTTCGTCTTGATCCAGATCCCCTTTCCTGCTCCTTGCTCCCAAGCCTCCAGATCTGCACCAGTCCTCCTCCAAGCCCACCATTGATGGCGCCCAGCAAGGCAAGGGCCACCCTTGCGCCCTCCTGGTATAAGCCGGCCCTGAGCGCGCCTAGTGTCTCGGAGAAGAACCTCGCCGCCACGCTCCTGATGACGGCAGAGGGCGGCGACGAGAATAGGAAGACCGCGCTCTAGGTTGGCTCCGCCAAGCCGGAGGCCTCGGGCAGCACCTTCTATCCCTTCTTCATGAGCAGCGTTGTGGCGGGGTTGGTCCCCCCCCCCTTTTCTGACTTCTTCTACTCCGTCCTCATCCATTACACAAGCTGCATGCCCTCCATCTCCATCCCAACTCTGTCCTCCTTCTGTCGATCTTCGCCTTCTACTGTGAGGCATACGGTGGGGTGATGTCGTCCGTGGCGCTGCTGCGCCACTTCTTCTATCACCGGATCAAGGACGGCTGTGGGAGTCCTGGATTAGGGGGTCTCCAGACAGTCGGACTATATCCATTGGCCGGACTGTTAGACTATGAAGATACAAGATTGAATACTTCATCTCGTGTCTGGATGGGACTCTACTTGGCGTGGAAGGGAAGCTAGGCAATACGGATATGTATATCTCCTCCTTTGTAACAGACCTTGTGTAACCCTAACCTTTCCGGTGTCTATATAAACCGGAGGGTTTTAGTCCGTAGGACAACATACAATCATACCATAGGCTAGCTTCTAGGGTATAGCCTCTCCAATCTCATGGTAGATCTACTATTGTACTACCATATCATCAATATTAATCAAGCAGGACGTAGGGTTTTACCTCCATCAAGAGGGCCCGAACTTGGGTAAAACATCATGTCCCCTGCCTCCTGTTACCATCTGCCTTAGACGCACAGTTCGGGACCCCCTACCTGAGATCCGCCGGTTTTGACACCAACATTGGTGCTTTCATTGAGAGTTCCTCTGTGTCGTCGCCGTTAGGCTTGATGGCTCCTACTATCATCGATAGTGATGCAGTCCAGGGTGAGACTTTTCTCCCCAGACAGATCTTTGTGTTCGGCGGCTTTGCACTGCGGGCCAATTCGCTTGGCCATATGGAGCAGATTGAAAGTTACGCCCCTGGCCACCAGGTCAGGTTTGGAAGCTCAAACTACACGGCCGATATCGGTAGAGACTTGATCTTCGATGGATTTGAGCCTCTGCCTTGTGCGTCATGCGGTCACAATGAGTACGACTTAGCTCTACCATCGGACAGTGTTAAGGAGATCGCACCGGCGGCCACTCCGACCCTCAATTAGGAGCCAGTTGCGCCTTCCGCGGACGGGTGGATGGACCCCGCCACGGAGGCCTTACCCTCAGCGGCGATCGAGCCGAACATCAACTTTACCTTGCACGAGAGCCGTGTTGTTGAACTGCCGGATACTTCTCCGTCCATAGACTCCGAACTGCCTGCGCCGTTCCGATTGAATCCGGTTGGGCGCCAATCATGGAGTTTACCTCCGCGGGTGTCTTTCAACACTCGCCCTTCGGCAATATGCTGAAGTCATTAAAGTCTCTCTTCTTGTCAGGAGAATCCTGGCCGAACTATGCCCGGCAGGATTGGGATGCGGATGACGAAGAAATTCGCTGCCCACCCACCACCCACTTAATAGCCACTGTCGATGACTTAACCGACATGCTCGACTCCGACTCCGAATACATCGACGGCATGGACGATGATGCAGGAGACAAACAGGAACCATTGCCCCCAGGGCACTCGACGCCCACTTCACCACATGA
The DNA here is from genome assembly GCF_002162155.2 of Triticum dicoccoides. Lineage (NCBI taxonomy): Eukaryota > Viridiplantae > Streptophyta > Magnoliopsida > Poales > Poaceae > Triticum > Triticum dicoccoides. The sequence continues at coordinate 58,356,199 of NC_041392.1, read as the reverse complement.
CGTATACATGGTGGACACACCAAAGGAAAACGACAACGAGGAACGGAAGGATGCGACGAAGGGTTGTTCCCTCGAGAAGCTGTCAAAATGGCGGCGTAAGCGCCGCCCCAAATCCCGCCTTGGCAGAAACAACGATCATACAGACCCAGCGTTAGAGCAGGGGGAACCATTGCCGGACCACGGCAACACGGAGAATCAAGCCGAACAACCCGACTCTGTCAAAGATCATAGTCCAGATGACGTCACACCGGACGGACACCCGGAGCAACAGAATGCCCATCAAAGGCTCATTGCCACTGCGAGGAGTCTAAAAAAGCAGAAGCAAAAGCTCAAAGCTACGCAAGATACACTCCAAATCAGATGGAACAAAGTACTCAACACAGAAGCGAAGTACGGTGGTAATCGCCCTACCAAGAGCTACCCAAAGCGGAAGTTGCTACCTGAATTCGATGAGGAGGCCTTAGATCCCCCACAACCAAAAATCAAAACAACCATCTGGTCGGATAGGCGACCTCACGGTCAACATAGAGCGGCAAACAATGCCGCACATAAGCCAACACGCGATCCACGTGAGGACTCGCATCAAAAGGACGGCACAACCAGATCCATCTATGGACCACGTAAGCGCGCTCCAGCATACAACGCAACACAACAAACATCCGAAGAACGCGGTACACCCGGATACAGGGGTGCCGCACACCCCCTATGTTTCACCGATGAGGTGATGGATCATGAATTTCCAGAGGGATTCAAACCCGTAAATATAGAGGCATACGACGGAACAACAGACCCTGGTATCTGGATTGAGGTATTTACCCCTCAAACTCAGAGGGCCAGCTCGGCACTGGCTTAAGAGGCTCCCCCAAAGCTCCATTGGAAGCTGGGAAGAGCTCGAAGATGCTTTTCGGGCAAATTTTCAGGGGACTTACATCCGACCTCCGGACGCGAATGATTTGAGTCATATAACTCAACAACCCGGAGAGTCAGCCCGAAAACTTTGGAACATGTTTCTTACTAAAAAGAACCAAATAGTCGACTGTCCGGACGCCGAAGCCTTGGTAGCTTTTAAGCATAGGGTCCGTGACGAATAGCTTGCCAGACACCTCGGCCAAGAAAAGCCGAGAACAATGGCAGCATTAACAAGCCTCATGACCCGCTTTTGCGCGAGTGAGGATAGTTGGCTAGCCAGATGCAGCATCAGCGACCCAAGTACATCCGAAGTTAGAGATGGAAACAAAATATCACGATGCAACAACAATAACAAACGCCGGAATAAAGAAGACAGCACGAAGAGCACGGCAGTAAACGCCGGATTTAGAAGCTCTCGGCAAAGTCAGCAAAAGCAGCCCTCTAAAGGCGCCAAAGATGAACTGTCCAGCCTAAACAAAATTCTAGACCAAGTATATCAGATCCATAGCACCCCTGGTAAACCTGCTAATCATACCCACAGAGAATGTTGGGTCTTCAAGCAATCCGGCAAGCTCAACGTCGTACACAAGGGGGAGGATACACCAAGCGAAGGCGAGGATGAGCCTCCCAAGCAAGACACTGGGGAACAAAAGAAGTTTCCACCACAAGTCAAAACAGTCAACGTGTTACACGTGATCAAGGGGAGAAACAAAGCGGCACTCCCAGAAAAATATACCCAAGGGCCTATCACCGCGGAGTCCTGCCACTGGTCGTCTCAACCGATCACTTTCGACCATCGTGATTACTCAGCAAGTATCCGGCGTGCAGGATGGGCTGCCCTGGTATTAGACCCAATAATTGACGGATACCACTTTACACGAGTCCTGATGGACGGTGGCAGCAGTTTAAACCTGATATACCAGGATACAATCCGCGAAATGGGGATAGATCCAATGAAAATTTGCCATAGCAACACTACCTTTAAAGGAGTAACGCCAGGCCCAGGGGCTCACTGCACGGGCTCCCTACTACTAGAGGTTATATTCGGCTTCCCCGATAACTTCCGTATCGAACATTTAACATTCCACATTGCTCCGTTCCAAAGTGGCTATCAAGCACTACTTGGACGCGAAGCTTTTGCTCACTTTAATGCAATACCGCATTATGCTTCCCTCACGCTCAAGATGCCAGGTCCACGTGGCATCATTGCAGTACATGGAAATATTGAGAGATATTTGCACGCCAAAGAGAGTGCGACTGCCTTGGCAGCTGCACACTAAAAACGGCCTCACCAACTAAAGCATTTGATAGGTCATCAAGACCACGGACACGGTTAGACGAGTCCGGCGCAGCTATATATAATTCATATCGGATTAATGGCCACACCCCTATTACCAATACAAGGGGCTCAACGCGCGCAGACAAGTGGAAATTTTTACTTATCTTTAATTATACATGGTTTCTTTAAAAACTACCTTTTTGCATGACAACTTTTCACCTAAGTTCCTCTCCTTTACAGATGACCATCGTGCTACACCCGTCCAGGTTACGGCACAATTGAGACACATGCGCAAACGTGCAGTAGGGACCCGCTCCAAGGATTCTTTTTAGATTAAGACCCTGCGTAAACCTTTTTCACTGTCTCTTGTTGATACACATCCCTTGGATTCTCAATAGAATTGAGAAGGATGCTGACGTCTTGGCATGTGGCCACGTCAGAATAAACGCCCGTACCTGGACACAATGGGCTTCTTACAAAGGGCACTATTTAGGCCCGGTTTATACCATAAAGACCGAATACCTTAGGGAGTGTTTGGCGTCACGAGTTTGGCCTTATATGCATCAGCTCCGAATCATGTCTTTGGTCAAATGTTGGGTTTGCCCGACTCCTGTGTTTTGGTGCCTTACGTTCCGTTCTATCGGTTAAGGCAGCACCAGGAGAACTACTGCGATTGTGCCCTGGTTCGTCCGGACGAGCACCTCAGTAGAGAAAGCCGAAAACTGACTATCATGATATAGCGCGAGACTGGTCAACCACTCAATGACCTATCGGAATGTTAGAATTCCTCCGCTTTAACGAAGGGCCGTTTCCCGGCTAGGCATATACGCACCCCTAGTTTGGGAGAGTGCAGAGCCACCAGGGGCTATATAGTAGCCCCACCGTCAAACTCCTATGGATAAGTGAAAGTGTTAAAGCATCATAGTCCGGTTGCCTCGTTCGCTGCGCTATCACCTCCTTAATAGGACCAAGACATTGGGTTAAGTGTGAACACGCGTTTTCTGCGAACACCTCCGCATTATATGCATGGGGGTTGAAGCCGACGACTGCAATCTTTCAGGTTATATACATATATACATAAACGGCCGCACATGAGGCATCATATTACTTTCTGGCAAAAGTATAAATACGGCCTTACTACATTTCATAAAAACATTATGCTTACAATGGGAATACATGTCACTCAAACATAATATTCTTCAAGCACTGGGTGTCGGTGTCAAAACCAGCGGATCTCGGGTAGGGGGTCCCGAACTGTGCGTCTAGGCCGGATGGTAACAGGAGACAGGGAACACTTTGTTTTACCCAGGTTCGGGCCCTCTCGATGGAGGTAATACCCTACTCCTGCTTGATTAATATTGATGATATGGGTAGTACAAGAGTAGATCTACCACGAGATCAAGGAGGCTAAACCCTAGAAGCTAGCCTATGGTATGATTGTTGTGTATGGAGTTGATTGCCTACGGACTACAACCCTCCGGTTTATATAGACACCGGATAGGGTTAGGGTTACACAGAGTCGGTTACAATGGTAGGAGATCTTGAATATCCGCATCGCCAAGCTTGCCTTCCACGCCAAGGAAAGTCCCATCCGGACACGGGACGAAGTCTTCAATCTTGTATCTTCATAGTCCAGGAGTCCGGCTGAAGGTATAGTCCGGCTAACCGAACACCCCCTAATCCAGGACTCCCTCAGTAGCCCCTGAACCAGGCTTCAATGACGACGAGTCCGGTGCGCAAATTGTCTTCGGCATTGCAAGGCGGGTTCCTCCTCCAAGTCCTTCGTAGAAGATTGTAAACACCAAGAGTAGTGTCCGGTTCTGCAAAATAAGCTTCCACATATTGCCATAGAGAGAATAATATTAACACAAATCAAATCTGCTGACATATTCCGCAGTGCGCTATCACACTACGGCCAAGTCCTTTACTCGAATCGTTTTTACTTTTCCACCTCAGCATGTTTTGCGAGGCGGTTTCCTTGGCACGTCTTGTCAAAGCAGAGATCGTGTGCCCTTTTTACGGGATTCTCATCAATACGGACGTGGGTAACCCTAACCGCGCCATTTACCATGGCGCTTGGGAGGCAAGTGAGTTTTATTAGGCAGGTGGGGACGCACAACCACATCCGCCCATATAAGGGGATAAGGATCCACCTTTTTACCTACGCCTTCTTCCTCCTTTGCCTATCCATCTCCTACGCACTCGAGCTCCAGCGCCCAAGCCCGCACTTCCCACCTCAACCTTCTCCAGCAATGTCCGGAGCGGGAGGCAAGTGGAAGGTCTCCTCCGTCAGGGAGGGCGACGTCAAAAAGCTTAGGAAGGCCGGATACTTGTCCAAAGACATCGCGCACCGTCTTCCCGAGGAGGGGCAGCTCCTCCCCACCCCAAGGCCCCATGAGAGGGTAGTATTCCTTCCCCACTTCCTCCGCGGACTGGGTTTTCCACTTCACCCATTCGTCTGGGGGCTCATGTTCTACTACGGCCTGGATTTCCACGATCTGGCCCCGAACTTCATCCTCAACATCTCGGCGTTTATCGTCGTGTGCGAGGCTTTCCTCCGCGTCCGCCCCCATTTCGGCCTCTGGCTCAAGACCTTCAACGTCATGCCCAAGGTGGTGTGCGTCAACCAGGCGGAGTGCGGAGGCGCCATGGCGGGCAAGATTGCCAACATCCTGTGGTTCGAGGGCTCCTTCATAGAGACCCTAAAGGGGTGGCAAGCCGGGTGGTTTTACATCACCGAGCCACACGATCCGAACTGGATCGCACCCCCCGAGTTCCGATCCGGACCCCCCACGCGGCTTATATCATGGAAAGAGACGGGCCTGTCGTGGGGTGACGAAAAAGAGGTGACCGGATTGCAAACATGCATCCAGTCCCTGGTGAACAAGCCAATCCGGCTTGTCAATGTAATCCAGGTTATGCTCATCCGCCGGATCCTCCCGTGCCAACAACGGGATTTTAATCTGTGGGAGTTCGACCCGGCGCAGCACCAAACCCTCAGCAGGCTCTTCGACACGACATACGAAGATGCCTGGATGGTGCTATTCAAGGGCGCCAAGGCTCCCGCATCCGCTTCCGAGGACCGCGGATACAGCTCGCAGCGTCACGCTGGCGAGGCAAGCTATCTTCACCTTTTACAGGATGTTCAGCTTTTTTCATAGTTTAACTCTATGCGGGATCTAAACTCCCTTACCTTTGACAGGCTTGGCGGGCGATATCCGGACCGATTAACTGTCCGGCTCCGCTGCCCGAAGACCCAGCCCCAGCTCTACTGGTGAAGCTGCTGGCTCCGGCGCCTTATGTGGTGCCGGAAAAGAAGGCCAAGAAGCAGAAGACCACGGGGACTCGAAAGAGTGCCCGTAACATGGTGGGGTCGGACTCGTCATCCGACGAGTCCGAGGCGCACTTCTCCCGTGGAGACGAGGAGGAGGAAGAAGAAACCTCTCCCCCTCCAGCGGGGGGAGGAAAGAAGAGGAAGGCCACCCCAGTAGGGGGGCGAAGGGTCCAAGAAGAGGAAAACCCCTCCACCGGACTACGCCCCCGACACCGACGAGGACGAAGAGGAGTGGCCGGACAGGGCCAGGCGTCCAGCGAAATCGTAAGTGTTCGGATACCAGAGTAACTCATGATATTCCTTTTGTTGTGCAGCTTTCCCTGATGTCGAATATAATCATGCAGCCCGCCCCGGGCCGAACTCAACGAGTCGTCGAGCGGCTCCCTGGATTCATCGGACGTGAACTCAGTTGCGCCGGCTGTCTCCCCCCGCACTGTGGACGACACCGAAGTAGCATCGCGACAAGCTCCGGGGCAGGAGGAGGTGGTCCTGGAGGAGCCGCAAGGCAACCTCCCGGACTCCAGGAGTAAAGGGGACAAGACCCCCCAGGGCTCCAAGTCCGGCTTTATGCCGGACACCGTGCTGGAATCTTCAACAATTCCGGACCGCGGTAGGCGAACTCCTTCCAAGAGGAGCAAGCCTTGTGACCCGGCAGCCTCTGTCCAACCGGAGGCGCCGGACAATCTGCTGGAGGTGCTTGAAGGCGCCTCCATCGATGAGGAGCACCGTACTATTATGAGTACGGTGATCCAGAAGGTTCAGTCCGCCAAGAGCGGACTGAGTGAAGCTTGCGCTAGCCTCCTAACAGGCTTCGAGGTAAGTAAAAATATGTAAAAATATTACCGCATAGACAGTATCCCCTGATGCTCTGTTTGGCGTTCGGAAAGAAAAGCCGAATAGAGGATCTATTAAATTTCGCAGGAGTCTAACAACAAAGAGTCAATATGCGTATGCAGGCTTCGCTGCTATCTACCGCCGCACTGACTGCGGAGGTGGGTGTCCTGAAACAGGACCTCGGGCGGACCGAGCAGGAGCTCGGCCTTGCCAAGCGGCATCTCGAGGAGAAAGAAGGTAAGAAATACCTTACGGAAGAAGGTGCCTATAGAGAGGCGTGATTGCAAAAAAAATAACAGGATTGTACTGCTTATTGTAGGGGCCACGACTGAGGTGGCGACCCTCAAGCAGGCGCTATCTGAGGCCGAAAAGAAAACGGCCGCGGAGCGCACCGAGCGAGAGAAACTTGGGGCTCAGGTCGGTGAGGTGCAGCAAGAGCTCCATGCTCTCATGAAAAAACATGAGAGTTTGGAGCTTGAGTCAAAGACCCAAGCGTCCGAGCTCGCGGCGGCCCTTGAGACTGCCAAGTCTACAAAGGCCGAAGCCCAAAAGGCCCTCCAAGAGTTGGAGGATGTGAAGAAGATAGCAGCGGGTAAGGCATTCTTTATGCAAAGCAGAAATATAAAAGTAAACTACTTGTTACTTACCCGAATCCGGAGTTCTCCAAGGGCATTCGCAGATCTTCCCTGCAGCGTATCCGCCGCTGCCGCATTCTACCGAGCTGAAGAGGGCAGCTCGACGGAGAAGGTGTTCTGGTCTCAGTATGCTGAGGCCGGACACCCTGTGCCCTTGAGCGACCACCTGAAACAACTGGTCGAGTTCCACAAGGCGGCCCAACAGGCCATGAAGGGCTTTATAGTTCGGCTGTGGCCCGGAGAGGCCCTGCCTGGGAGTTACTCCGGGCTGGTGCGGCGGCTGGTGGAGGCCTGTCCAAGGCTCGAAGTCATCAAGCGGCCCGTCTGCATCGAAGGAGCCCGTAGGGCCCTTGCCTGTGCAAAGGTGCACTGGGGTAAGCTGGACGGTGAGAAGCTTGTGAGGGACGGGTCGCCGCCAGGGAAGGAGCATCGCAAGCCCAAGAACTACTATAAGGATGTTCTTGCGGGTGCCCGCCTTGTGGCAGATGAATGTACCAAGAATGTAATTTTTGAATGAACTCGCTCGTGTTTATCCTGTGCGCTGAAAACTTGTTCATATGCGCTAAGCAATGCTTATTGAATTTAAAATTTTATTTTTTTTGCGGCCGTTTATCAAAAATTGAGAGATGGCCAGTCGTCGGCTTCTGCCCCCATGCCACTAGTGCTGGGGTGTTCGGTGATAAACCTGAGCGCTCTTTTTCCCATGGTTGGGTCCTTCGAGGGAGGCGCTCAGCACGACGATCCAGGTGATCGGACTATAATGCTTGAACACTCTCACTTAGCCATAGAACTTTATAATTTTAAATTTCGGCGAATCCCCTAGTTTGGAATACCGAGTTTGGGGCGCTATCCACGCCTTGGCCGGGGTTATCCAGCTCCTCGCTCGAAGCGGCATAAGTCTTTAGGGACTCGAAAAAACCTCTCGAACAGCGAATGGTCTCTCGCCTCATCATGACAGTTAGTTTTAGCTTTCTCCACTGAGGTGCTTAACCCAGCTCAACCGGGGCACAATCGTAGTGGTTCTCCTAGTGCTACCTTAGCCGATAGAGCGGAACGTAAGGCACCAAAACATAGGAGCCGGGCAAACCCAACTATTGACCCAAATCATGATTCGGAGCCGATGCATATAGTGCTATAAGTCCGGGGTGCCGCACTTGTGAAAGTGTACGGACTTCTCTCACCATATTAAAGGGTACTGAAGCCCCTGGCGTACTTGCCGTACCATAGTGTATGGGTGCAACATGTCATTAATGAACATATATAAAAGAGAGTAATGCAAAAATAGACAAAAAGCTAAGCATTGTTTATAGAGAGGCTATTTATCAAAGCCGAACGATACAAATAGTGCGGTAAGCAAAAGATATTGGACTATTTAGTATGTCCTGACCAGGGGCAGGCCGCGGATTTGTATTTAAAACAGGTATACCGCTCGTAATAGAGACCACCTGGGAGTTCCATAATGCGGCATGGCTTGTCTGCCTCCCTGGATCTTGCATCATTTGTGCGGCAGTCGAATTGCCGAATAGGTCGTCCGAAGTATGGAGTCCTGAAAGTAAGAAAAACTTAAAAAAAAGAATCCGGCAGCCCCTGGTACGTTTTAAGCCGTATTTTGGGCGTGCCGTTATTGTGCCCCTTCCCCTGTGCCCATGGTATTTCAAGGGCGTAGTTATGTACGCGAGGTACTGGTTTCGCTATGTCGCGAAAGCTGGGGTTGGGGCCGCATTGCTACGCTTGCTCAGAGTGTGTCAGGCAGTCCTGATGTGGGTTACTCCGGGCGCGCTTGGCAGTGTCTGGCTTTTCAATGGCCGGACTGGAGGATTGCCTGAGAAGGCTACTTTGTACCTTCGCTGCAAGAGCCGCCATATGCTCCCCCGTACGGAGGGAGCGTTCGGTGTTTCTGTTGACCATAATTACTCCTCGAGGGCCTGGCATCTTGAGTTTGAGATATGCGTAGTGCGGCACCGCATTGAAATTTGCGAATGCGGTTCGTACGAGCAGGGCGTGATAGCCACTGCAAAACGGGACTATATCGAAGATTAACTCTACGCTTCGAAAATTTTCCGGGGATCCGAAGACCACGTCAAGTGTTACTGAGCCTGTACAGTTGGCTTCTACACCTGGTATAACACCATTAAAGGTCGTTCTTGTGGGCTTAATCCTTGAGGGATCTATGCCCATTTTCTGCACTGTATCCTGATAAAGCAGGTTCAGGCTACTGCCGCCGTCCATGAGGACTCTTGTGAGATGAAATCCGTCGATGATTGGGTCAAGAACCAATGCGGCGAAGCCGCCATGATGGATGCTAGTGGGATGTTCCCTTCGATCAAAAGTGATCTGGCAGGAGGACCATGGGTTGAACTTTGGGGCGACTGGCTCCATCGCGTACACGTCCCGTAGCGCACGCTTCCGCTCCCGCTTGGGAATGTGGGTTGCGTATATCATGTTCACCGTCCGCACTTGTGGGGGAAAGCCCTTCTATCCATTGTTGTTCGGCGGCTTGGGCTCCTCGTCGTCGCTGTGCAGCCCCTTGTCTCTGTTTTTGGCCCTTAACTTGCCTGCCTGCTTGAACACCCAACAATCCCTGTTAGTGTGATTGGCTGGCCTTTCGGGGGTGCCATGTATCTGGCACAAGTGATCGAGTATTCGGTCCAAACTGGACGGTCCCTGAGTATTCTTTTTGAATGGCTTTTTCTGCTGACCGGATTTATAGCCTTTGAATCCGGCATTGACTGCCGTGTCTTCATTGCTGTCGCTGTTAATGCGGCGTTTTTTCTTATTCCGATGTGTCCTGCCACTTTTGTCCTTGGTATCCGAATTACCAGGGTTCTTTGATAAGTTGTTACTGCGAGCTAGCCAGCTGTCTTCTACCGCGCAAAAGCGGGTCATGAGTGTCGTAGGGCTGCCATGGATTTCGGCTTTTCCTGTCCCAGGTGCCGGGCAAGCCACTCGTCATGGATGTTATGCTTGTAGGCTGCTAGGGCCTCTGCGTCTGGACAATCGACTATCTCGTCTTTCTTTGTTAGGAACCGTGTCCAGAATTGTCTGGCTGATTCTTCTGGCTGCTGAATTATGTGGCTGATTCTTCTGGCTGCCGAATTAGGGCGGTCGCACGTAAGTGCCCTGGAAGTTGTCAAGGAATTCGGCTTCCAGGTCCTCCCAAGAACCGATTGAGTCTGCTGGCAGGATGTTAAGCCAATGCCGGGCCGGTCCTTTAAGTTTGAGCGGGAGGTATTTGATGGCATGTAGATCATCGCCGCGTGCCATGTGGATGTGAAGGAGATAATCCTTGACCCATACCGCCGGGTCTGTTGTGCCATCATATGATTCGATGTTTACGGGTTTGAAACCCTCTGGGATTTTATGATCCATTACTTCATTCGTGAAGCATAGCGGGTGTGCGGCGCCTCTGTACTGGGCTATATCACGACGCAGCTCGGAAGAGCAATGTCTGTTGTGTTCGGCCCGGTTGGATTTGTTGTATCCGGAGTGAAGATCATTGTCACATGTCATAGGGCGCCTGCGTGATCCGTAGATCGATCTTGTTTGTCTTGCCTTATCCTCCAGTATGTCTCGCAGGTCGGGTGCATTTTCCCGTGCCTTAGTTGAGCGGCGTCGGGGCATGGCTTGGGTGGTGGACTGACAGGCCTCTCTGTCGCGGCCGCGAGGTGGTCGGTCTGCCATGTCATGCGCTAGTGATGTAGGTGCTTCCTCCTCTGATCGGGGTAGCGGCCTGCGCTTCGGGTAACTCTTGGAGGAGCGTTCGAGTTCATACTCTTCGGCCGCAAGGTCTTCAGTCCATCTGTCGGCTAGCAATTCTTGGGCAGCTCTAAGCTGTTGCTGCTTTTTCTTGAGGCTGCTTGCCGTGGCTAAAAGCCTGCGTTTAAAACACTCTTGTTCGATGGGGTCTGATGGTATGACGAATTCATCGTCATCGAGGCTTAGCTCGTCTTCGGAGGGAGGCGTATAGTTATCATCCTCGACCTCTCGGTCTGCCGCTCTCTCATGAGGGCTGGCTTCTCCATCTTCCTGTGCCGAATCTTGCTTAGGTGGGTGTTCTTCGGCGCTATCCGGGGTAGTATTATCTCCCGTGCCGGAATCACCGTTTTTGCTTTGGCGGGATTTAGAGCGGCGCCGCTGACGCCGGCGCTTTGGCTGTTTCTTGGGGGCGTCATCCCCCACTGTTCCATCGCCATCTCCTTCTTTTGGAGTATCCACCATATATATGTCATATGACGAGGTGGCCTTCCAGCGCCCTACAGGTGCTGGTTCTTGTTCGTCTCCTACATCGTCGTCCATGCCGTCGATGTCTTCGGAGCTGAAGTCAAGCATGTCGGTTAGATCGTCGACAGTGGCTACAAAGTGGGTGGTGGGTGGGTTTTGAATTTCCTTATCGTCCGTATCCCACCCTCGCTGAGCGTAGTCCGGCCAGGGCTCTCCTGATAAAGAGAGAGACTTTAGAGAATTCAGGATGTCGCCGAAGGGCGAGTGCTGAAAGATGTCCGCGGTGGTGAACTCCATTATCGGCGCCCAATCGGATTCGATCGGCAGGGGCACAGGGGGCTCGGAGTTCAGAGAGGAATCCGGCTCCTCGGAGTCACGGGCCATGCGGAGTGCGGGGCTGGAGTTCGGCTCGATCGCCCCTGAGATCGCAGCCCCTGAGGCAGCATCCAACCGCTGATCCTCGGTCGACGCAGTAGGCTCCGAATCAATGGTCGAAGCCGATGCGTGTGCGGCCTCCAAGGCGCTGTTCGGCGGCAGAGCTATATCATGCCCATTGAGATAGTGCGGCACGCTTGGCTGTGACTCGAATCCGTCGAAGATCAAGTCTTCGCGGATGTCAGCCGTGTAGTTTAAGCTTCCAAACCACTTGATGGCCAGGGGCGTAGCTTTCGATCTGCTCCAGGTGGCCGAGCGAATTGGCCCGCAGAGCGAAGCCGCCGAAGACGAAGATCTGTCCGGGGAGAAAAATCTCACCCTAGACCACATCGTTGTTGATGATCAAAGGAGCCATCGGGCTTAAAGGTGACGACATAGAGGAACTCTCAATGAAAGCACCAATGTCGGTGTCAAAACCGGCGGATCTCGGGTAGGGGGTCCCGAACTGTGCGTCTAGGCCGGATGGTAACAGGAGACAGGGAACACTTTGGTTTACCCAGGTTCGGGCCCTCTCGATGGAGGTAATACCCTATTCCTGCTTGATTAATATTGATGATATGGGTAGTACAAGAGTAGATCTACCACGAGATCAAGGAGGCTAAACCCTAGAAGCTAGCCTATGGTATGATTGTTGTGTATGGAGTTGATTGCCTACGGACTACAACCCTCCGGTTTATATAGACACCGGATAGGGTTAGGGTTACACAGAGTCGGTTACAATGGTAGGAGATCTTGAATATCCGCATCGCCAAGCTTGCCTTCCACGCCAAGGAAAGTCCCATCCGGACACGGGACAAAGTCTTCAATCTTGTATCTTCATAGTCCAGGAGTCCGGCTGAAGGTATAGTCCGGCTACCCGAACACCCCCTAATCCAGGACTCCCTCACTGGGACTCTATCAAACGAGCACCCTCAAGAACCTCTTTAAAATAGTGCTCATCAGCTACTCGGCCTATGGCCGAACCTTGCGCCGCAACAGTGGTAGCATCCAGCTCCGCCCAGTATGCCTTGACAGGGGCAAAGGCCATCCGCGAGCCTTCTATGCACACCGACCTCTTCATCACATTGATGCGCGGCTCCGCACCAAGGAACTGCTGCACTAAACTGAAATAGTTGTTCGGCTTCGGCTTCTCCGGCCACAAATGATCTACGACGGACCTCATGGCAAGTCTGGACAACCTATTAAGTTCGGCCCATTCAGCTAGCTGATCAGTCAAGGGAAGCGGACGCTCTGTAACGTTAAAGTGCGACCAGAACAGCTTGTCAACTTCATGATTTGTCTGATCTCGGAAGTATTCGACCGCATCGACAGCGCTTGCCGCCAAGTCCATATATGCGTCTGCCGAACTCCACAGCCGATCCAGAGGGGCATACCGTGGATCTCCGAACTTCCTCCGTAGCAGAAAGTGCTTCCCAGCCGCAATATCCCCGGCTTCGCGCAGCTCCTCCTTCTTCGCCCTCATAGCAGAGCGAGTGTCTTTGGTCACCATCCTGGCCTTTTCAAGGTCCGCTGCCTTCACTCGATTCTCTTTTTCAAGGAACTAGCAACGGTCGGCAGTGTATTTTAATTCTACGTCCGTCTTGGACATCTTCTCTTTGCTTTTGCAATGCGCGGCCTTCTCGGCTCTTAACTCTTCGGCTGCCTTCAAAGCAGCCGCATTACTAACTCTCGCTTGTTCCTTGCCTCGGGCAAGTTCCGCCCAAAGGGTCTCCACGGTGGCAGCTCCGTCTGCAGTCACAACATATTAAAGATACTGGCATCATGCTGCTCTTACTATGTGACGTTGACCGAAAAAACATTACTTACCATGTGCCTCGTCAAGCCGCTTGTTAATAAGCTCGATGTCGGCATCTGCCGCATCCAGTTGCCGCTTTAGTTCGGCAAACTCATTAGTCCGGCCAGCCACCGGAGCTCCCATCACCTGCACATAAAGTGGTATGATTATTACCTGGGACTACGATCCTCTGTTCGCCACCGTTCTCGACGACGACCACAGTCTCAGGGGCTACTATCTACACAGGGCACACCTAAAATGTGCGGTACTATCAAAAAGTATATCATTTCACGCACCTCAAAGCCCTTCAGTAGACTCATAAAGACTCCATGCAATCCACTTTCGGCGGATGAAATTCTTTCCATCACTGTACCCATCAACGTACGGTGTTCTTCTAAGATGGCCGCTCGCTCCAACAGCTCCCTCAGTACGTCCGACCGCATACCAGACGGTGCCGGACTCTTTTGTTTGCTCTCTTCAAGAGCCGGACGCTGGGGACTTCGGGTGACTATAGGATTATCTTCTGGCCTCACCGGATCCGGAGGGCCCCTCTGCGACGACACTTCAAGGTCGCCCGCTTCTTGAGCGGGGGAGCCCGGGGGAGGCGTTTCGCTCTCCATCATCTCCGGAAGAAGATCCCCTGAAGACGAGCTCTACTGAGAAGGGCTAAGATTCGAACTGCAAGATAAACGCTTCGGTTAGTTTCCTCAGAGGTAAGGTAGTATATCTCCACTTTTAACGTACTTTCTGATTACTTACAGCTCATTCGAGGGCTGATCCTTGCGCAGACTTTGTGCGGCAAAAGCACCCTCCAAGACAGGACCCTCTAGTGGAGACTTCTTCTCCCGTTTGGGAGCCTCGGTTTCCGGATCTTTAGAGGCAGTCCTCTTCCTTCCCCGAAGAGAGAGAAGGTCAGATTCTTCTCCTTGGTTATCCTCCTTCACAGAGGTGCTCATTCCCTCGGTTGGAATTCGTAGCGATGGGGGCCCGGTTTCGACCTGATTATTCCCCCCCTTTATCTTCCTTTGAGGGCTCCAGGCAAGGTGCTAGCTCGAGCATCTTTTCCAGTATCGGATTCTCCAAACCCTCAGGAAGGGGGGCCGAACACCGAATCATCTTCGCCTTTGTTAGCCAGTCCTGGTCAAAGAGCGATTTCTCAGAATGACATCATGGTAAATAAAAGACGGTGTGTTCGGCTAAAGGATTACTTCCTTGGTCGGCAGTACGGTTGCTGCTCAGGCCCACGTCCTCGGTAGTATCCGGACACTCTATTTGGGGTCCGAAGAATGATTTGTATATCTCCTCGTGTGTCAGGCCAAGGAAATTCTGAATAGTACGCGGCCCTTCTGGGTTGAACTCCCACATGCCGAGGGGCCGGCGTTTGCAAGGATGGATTCGACGAACCAGCATGACTTGCGCCATCATAACCAGACTGAAATCTCCTTCGAAGAGATCGGGAATGCTGCTCTGCAGTATAGGCACGTCCTTGGCTGGACCCCAGCTCAGTCCTCTGCTAATGCATGACATCAGTTGTGGTGGAGGGCCCGAGCGGAAGGCAGGGGCAGCCACCCACTTGGCACTTCTGGGAGCTGTGATGTAAAACCACTCCTGTGGCCATAATCCAGACACATCTGGAAAGGAACCTTTGGGCCACAGAGCTCCTACTGTCTTGCTTATTAATGCGCCTCCGCACGCTGCATACTGCCCCTCGACCATCTTCGGCTTCACGTCAAAGGTTTTGAGCCACAGGCCGAAGTGGGGCGTAATGTGGAGGAAGGCCTCACACACGACAATGAATGTCGAGATGTGGAGAAAGGAGTCCGGGGCTAGATCGTGGAAATCTAGCCCGTAATAGAACATCAAACCCCTAACAAGGGGATCCAGGGTGAGGCCTAGACCTCGGAGGAAGTGGGAGATGAACACAACTTTCTCGTTGGGTTCAGGAGTAGGGACGGCCTGCCCTCGGGCAGGCAGCCGATGCGAAACCTCGGCGGTCAGGTATCTAGCCTCCCTTAATTTCTTGATATCCTCTTCTGTAACAGAGGATGGCATTCACCGGCCTTGAAGGCTAGATCCGGACATGATTGAAGGTCCGAAGCACCTGACCTGGGCTTTGGGTATTAGAACTCGAGGCGGGGGAAGGATTCGATTGAGCACAGGAGGGAAAAAAGTAAGAGCCTTGTCCCTTTATAAAGAGGGTGAATATCAAGCGTCCTCTCTGTAGCCATTTGGGACTTGCCTATAATCTAGGAGTCCTAGACACGGTTGGGTTACCCACGACCGTACTGATGAGAATCCCGTAATTAGGGGGACACGATCTCTGCTTTGACAAGACGTGTCAAAAAACTGCCTCACTTTATGTGCGGGGCTAGTTAAAGGAAACGGTTCGAATAATCACCGGGCCGTGACATAATGTCGTGTTGCCAAAACAAGTCAGCAAATTGGATTTGTGGAAATATTATTCTCTCTACGGTGGTATGCGGAACTTATTTTGCCGGGTCGGACACTATCCTTATATTCAAATTCTTCCGTGGTATATTCGGAGGAGGAACCCGCCTTGCAATGCCGAAGACAATACTGCGCGCCGGACTCATCGTCATTGAAAGCCTAGTTCATGGGCTACTGTGGGAGTCCTGGATTAGGGGGTCTCCGGACAGTCGAACTATATCCATTGGCCGGACTGTTAGACTATGAAGATACAAGATTGAAGACTTCATCTCGTGTCCGAATGGGACTCTACTTGGTGTGGAAGGCAAGCTAGGCAATACGGATATGTATATCTCCTCCTTTGTAACCAACCTTGTGTAACTCTAAACTTTCCGGTGTCTATATAAACCGGAGGGTCTTAGTCCGTAGGACAACATACAATCATACCATAGGCTAGCTTCTAGGGTTTAGCCTCTCCGATCTCGTGGTAGATCTACTCTTGTACTACCCATATCATCAATATTAATCAAGCAGGACGTAGGGTTTTACCTCCATCAAGAGGGCCTGAACCTGGGTAAAACATCGTGTCCCCTGCCTCCTGTTACCATCTGCCTTAGACGCACAGTTCGGGACCCCCTACCCGAGATCCGCCGGTTTTGACACCGACAACGGCCATTGCTCGGGGTGCGCCAACTTTGTTGCGGCCAACAAGACCAACGCGATCTCGAAGGCCGGGAAGAAGGCCCAGGGCTTCAAGAGCAAGTGGGTCCTGATGGACGCCAAGTGCTCCCACCCCCGGCTAGTGCTGCCGACGGGGATGCCCACGTCTCATGATGGGTGGTTCCGCGTGAAGCTCACCGACCCCCGGGTGGAGCGTGTGCTGGACAAGATGACTGCCGATCTGAAGCCTGATGACCTAAATGCGACGAAGCTGACGGGGCCATGATCGTCAAGGAATTCCTGCCGCAGCGCGTGGCTCCGCTCCAGGTGCGCTCGCGCCCCTTGTGGAAGCTCAGGGACGAGGATGACAACCCCCGCCTGCGTCCAGAAGCCTTGTCTGACGAGGAACTGGGCACGGCTCTCTGCTCCCTGGTCGGGGAGGACCAGGGGTACCCTCCGGACACCTTTATTCCTCTGTACCGCCGCCCCGATGGAGCGAACGTTGCCGCCGCTATGCCTATTTATGATGGATGTGGGCTCGTGCCGCCGGCGCCCTCTGACGCCCCGATGGCGACGACTCCTGTGGTGGTGTCTTCCGGCGACTCTGACGAGGAGGAGGAGCAGGACTCGAAGGCGACCTCAAAGGGGATCGGGGAGACCTCCCCTTCGCGCAAGGCCGATCTCCTCTGCGCCTTGCCTGACGATGATGACGCCGGCGACCACCCGGTGAGGGAGGTCCTGCCCCCTTCTAGGGTCACCACAAGGTCCAAGGTCACCCCCTCGAAGAAGTCACCGACCATGGTTCCGAGAGCAGGTCGGCACTAATCTCCCGGGGCGACGCTCCTGCCCTAGCGCTGTCTGGTGCTGCCACTGGGCCGGTTGCTGCTTCTTCATCTGCTCCTAGGGTCCATGCACCAGTGCCCCAGACAGCGAGGCCCTTGGGCTCCGTGCTCCTGAAGAGGGCGCGGGACTACGCCACCGTTGACTAGTAAGCACCTCACCCTGACTTTTTCTTGCTCCCGCTTCTGCTGCTTCTTCCTGATGTTCTCCTCTTGCATTATTAGGCCGACGCTATCAGTGAAGAAGAGAGAGGGGGCGGGCACATCCTCGCGAGCCCAGCAGTCTGGCCTGGCCGCACCCCCTCCGGCGCGGAAAGGCGGTGAAGGCACCCGCACTTCTCCCGCTCAATCGTCCTCGCGAGGCCCTGTGGACCATTCAGGAGAAGGCGATCTCCTCAGCCAAGCCGGCTCCGGAGGTGCCTATCCCCAGCTCGCCCCTCGATGCGGCCAAGGTTCAGGATCCCCCAGCTCCTCTTCCTGCCATCACCAGTTCACAGGTCTTGGCGGCGGCACAGCCTCCTCCTCCGGTTGAACCACTAGCTCGCGATCCTTCCTCTTTGCCCGACGCCTTGGAGGAGGCCCTTTCTGCACTAGCACGGCTTCAAGGCGACCTTCAAGGAGCCGACCGCTGCCAGGTGGCGGGGAACCTAGAGTTGATCTCGGGTTGGCTGCATTCCGATGCGTTTGTCAGGGCGGTGTCGGGACAGGTCGTGGTAGCTTCCGAAGAGGACAAGCGGGCCGCCGACCGAGCCACGGCCGCCCGCGAGGTGGCGCTGAAGGATGCCGAAGCCGCCAAGGGGCGCTGCTAGTCGATGGAGGCCGAGCTGGAGACCTTGCGCAACAAGTGCGCGGCCGAGTCTCGCAGTCGCAAGGCAGAGGAGGAGAAGATGAAGGCCCGAGAAGACACCGTCACCGGTCATGACGCCGAACTAGAGCAGCTGGCAGGCGCGCAGGCCGCAGAGTGCGGCTGCCTAGAGAAGTTGGTGCATGATGTCTACTACACAACCTTCTTCTTGTAGACGTTGTTGGCCCTCCAAGTGCAGAGGTTTGTAGGACAGTAGCAAATTTTCCTCAAGTGGATGACCTAAGGTTTATCAATCCATAGGAGGGGTAGGATGAAGATGGTCTCTCTCAAGCAACCCTGCAACCAAATAACAAAGAGTCTCTTGTGTCCTGAACACAACCAATACAAGTGATGGTGGTACAAGTGGTATATGGATGGTAGATAAAGGTTTTTGTAATCTGAAAATATAAAAATAGCAAGGTAACTAATGATAAAAGTGAGCGTAAACGGTATTGCAATGCGTTGAAACAAGGCCTAGGGTTTATACTTTCACTAGTGCAAATCCTCTCAACAATAATAACATAATTGGATCATATAACTATCCCTCAACATGCAACAAAGAGTCACTCCAAAGTCACTAATAGCGGAGAACAAATGAAGAGATTATGGTAGGGTACGAAACCACCTTAAAGTTATTCTTTCCAATCAATCCGTTGTGATATTCCTATAAGTGTCACAAACAGCCCTAGAGTTCGTACTAGAATAACACCTTAAGACACAAATCAACCAAAACCCTAATGTCACCTAGATACTCCAATGTCACCTCAAGTATCCGTGGGTATGATTAAACGATATGCATCACACAATCTCAGATTCATCTATTCAACCAACACATAGAACCTCAAAGAGTGCCCCAAAGTTTCTACCGGAGAATCACGACAAAAACGTGTGCCAACCCCTATGCATAGGTTCATGGGCGGAATCGGCAAGTTGATCACCAAAACATACATCAAGTGAATCATGTGATATCCCATTGTCACCAGAGATACGCACGGCAAGACATACATCAAGTGTTCTCAAATCTTTAAAGACTCAATCCAATAAGATAACTTCAAAAGGGAAAACTCAATCCATTACAAGAGAGTAGAGGGGGAGAAACACCATAAGATCCAAGTATAATAGCAAAGCTCGCGATACATCAAGATCGTACCACCTCAAGAACACGAGAGAGAGAGAGATCAAACACATAGCTACTGGTACATACCCTCAGCCCTGAGGGAGAACTACTCCCTCCTCGTCATGGAGAGCACCGGGATGATGAACATGTCCACCGGAGAGCGATTCCCCCTGCGGCAGGGTGCCGGAACGGGTCTAGATTGGTTTTCGGTGGCTACGGAGGCTTCTGGCGGCGGAACTCCCGATCTATTGTGCTCCCCGATCGTTTTAGGGGATATGGATATATATATAGGCGGAAGAGATACGTCAGGGGAGCCACGAGGGGCCCACGAGGGTGGAAGGCGCGCCCAGGGGTGTGGGCGCGCCCCCCTGCCTCGTGCCTCCCTCGTTGCTTTCCTGACGTGCACTCCAAGTCTCATGTATTGCTTTCTTTCCAAAAAATAACTTTTCCGAAGGTTTCATTCCGTTTGGACCCCGTTTGATATTCCTTTTCTTCGAAACCCTAAAACAAGGATAAAACAGAAACTGGCACTGGGCTCTAGGTTAATAGGTTAGTCCCAAAAATCATATAAAATATCATATAAATGCATATAAAACATCCATGGTTGATAATATAATAGCATGGAACAATCAAAAATTATAGATACATTGGAGACGTATCAGTGCAGGAGGTGGAGGCAGAGAAGGCCCAGCTGGAAGCCAAAGCGAAGGTTCTGGCAGAGGATCACGCGACCTTCAAGTCCCTTGAGGAGAGATCCCACGAGGCGCTGCAGGCACTCTACGAGAAGGGCTTGGAGATGCCGCTGGCGACGGACGATGAAAGCCCCGCCCAGCTGCTTCCTTATCATGTCGTGGCGCTCGAGGGTGTCGTTGACGGGATCGTCCCCATGGTGGAGGGGGAAGCCCGCGCGCTTTCTTCTTCGGCTCTGACGTGCGTCCTCAGCCACCTACATCTTCGCGACCCCGACGCCGACCTCAGCGAGCTGCTCGAGCCTGTGGAGGAGGAGCGCTGCGCAGCTGCTGCTGCAACTGTCGAGGGGCCAGGTGAAGGCCCCATTGAATAAGTTCCTCGCCATCGAGCCTGCACCTCCAACCGATGGCCCCGCCAATCTTGCGACCGAGGCCAATGACCCGGCCGAAGGTGACGCTGCCAGCGGGAAGGCGCTCCCTGACAATGGCGCCCAAGGCTGAAGAAAAGGCCTCAGCGCTCCTTCTTGTTTTGCTTTCCTGTGAGCTTTCCTATGACATGAGACATGCCTCATGGAGGCGTTAAAAC
The DNA here is from genome assembly GCF_002162155.2 of Triticum dicoccoides. Lineage (NCBI taxonomy): Eukaryota > Viridiplantae > Streptophyta > Magnoliopsida > Poales > Poaceae > Triticum > Triticum dicoccoides. Next base: position 58,335,616 of record NC_041392.1, on the reverse strand, counting down.
TCTGCTTGACGTTTAGGGGACAATATGTTGTGTAATAATTTATTTAGGTTCCGCGATTTCCTTCCCACTAGCTTGATGTTCTACGTCGGCAGGGTCCGACCCCAAGCATACCACATCCACTGTTGGGCCGTCTGGATCACCAGGACGGACAAAGGGGTGAGGGGCTACGTGGCCAGTTAGGCTCCTGAGTCGTGATGCTCAGGAGTCCCCCTTGACGCTCAAACGGCCTGCGGGAAGGAGCCGCTAAAGTAGGCCTTAGTGTTCTATGTCGGCAGGGCCCGACCCCGCGCATACCTCAGCCGCTGTCGGGCCGTCCGGATGACCAGGATGGACCAAGGGGTGAGGGGCTACGTGGCCAGTTAGGCTCCTGAGTCGCGATGCTCAGGAGTCCCCATTGACGCTCAACCAGACCTTCATACCTGCCCTCGCCGAGGTCCCACTCAGGAGGGGTGCGTGATGACCGGGTCTGAGGGACCTGGCAGGGCGGCTTACGCTAGGCGAGGCCTGAGCGCAGTCCCCGTGCCCAGCCCCCTCGCGCGACTCTCTCAAGGGGAAAGTGTTGCGGTGAGGGTGGACACTGAGTCGGGTGGCTCCCTGAGGTTGGTACGGCCATGGGGCCGCCCTCAGTTGTTTATCACCAGCGCGGAGCATAGTGCTTCCGCACTTGCACGGGCATAGCCACTCCCTGACCATGTCGACTGCCAGCGCGGAGCATGGTGCTTCCACTGGTGTGTGGGTGAGGGCTCCCTCTGAGTGGAGCCCCCGGGGCGTGTACAACCCCGCCCTGACACGTGGCTTGCACGGCAGGGCTATACGAGGTGTGTCTGGGCACCCGTGAGCTAGCGCGGGACTCATGAGACCCTACATCAAGGCAGGTTGTGCCTGGTCTTGGTTCTTGATAGCTTCGGCGGTCCTGCAAGATGGTTAGGCAACCTGCACCGGACGAATTTTCTGAGGTGGCCACTGATGACCCACAAGTGTAGGGGATCTATCGTAGCCTTTTCGATAAGTAAGAGTGTCGAACCCAACGAGGAGTAGAAGGAAATGATAAGCAGTTTTCAGTAAGGTATTCTCTTCAAGCACTGAAATCATCGGTAACAAATAGCTTTGTGATAAGGTAATTTGTAATGAGTAGAAAGTAATAACAGTAAATAAGGTGCAGCAAGATATCCTAATCCTTTTTGTAGCAAATGACAAGCCTGGACAAACTCTTATATGAAGGAAAGCACTCCCGAGGACACATGGGAATTATCGTCAAGCTAGTTTTCATCACGTTCATATGATTCGCATTCGGTACTTTGATAATTTGATATGTGGGTGGACCGTTGCTTGGGTACTGTCCTTACTTGGACAAGAATCCCACTTATGATTAACCCCCATTGCAAGCATCCGCAACTACAACAGAAGTATTAAGGTAAACCTAACCATAGCATGAAACATATGGATCCAAATCAGCCCCTTACGAACCAACACATAAACTAGGGTTTAAGCTAGCAACCCATCATCTACTTATTACTTCCCAATGCCTCTCTCTAGGCCCAAACAATGGTGAAATGTCATGCAGTCGACGTTCACATAACACCACTAGAGGGATGACAACATACATCTCATCAAAATATCGAACGAATACCAAATTCACATGACTACTTATAGCAAGACTTCTCCCATGTCCTCAGGAACAAACGTAACTACTCACAAAGCATATTCATGTTCATAATCAGAGGGGTATTAATATGCATAATGGATCTGAACATATGATCCTCCACCAAGTAAACCAACTAGCATCAACTACAAGGAGTAATCAACACTACTAGCAACCCACAGGTACCAATCTGAGGTTTGGATACAAGAGATGAACTAGGGTTTGAGATGAGATGGTGCTGGTGAAGATGTTGATGGAGATTGACCCCCTCCCGATGAGAGGATCGTTGGTGATGACGATGGTGATGATTTCCCCCTCCCGGAGGGTAGTTTCCCCAGCAGAACAGCTCCGCCGGAGCCCTAGATTGGTTCTGCCAAGGTTCCGCCTCGTGGCGGCGGAGTTTCGTCCCCTGAGCTTGCTTATGATTTTTTCTAGGGTAAAAGACTTCATATAGCAGAAGATGGGCACCAGAGGCCTGACAGGGGGCCCACGAGGCAGGGGGCGCGCCCAGGGGGTAGGGCGCGCCCCCACCCTCGTGGCCAGGGTGTGGGCCCCCTCTGGTGCATTCTTCCCTCAGTATTTTTTATTAATTCCAAAAATGACTTCTGTGAAGTTTCAGGACTTTTGGAGCTGTGTAGAATAGGTCTCTAATATTTGCTCCTCTTCCAGCCCAGAATTCCAGCTGCCGGCATTCTCCCTCTTCATGTAAACCTTGTAAAATAAGAGAGAATAGGCATAAGTATTGTGACATAATGTGTAATAACAGCCCATAATGCAATAAATATCGATATAAAAGCATGATGCAAAATGGACGTATCAACTCACCCAAGCTTAGACCTCGCTTGTCCTCAAGCGAAAGCCGGAATCGAAAAATATGTCCACATGTTTAGAGATAGAGGTGTCGATAAAAATAAATTACGGACATGAGGGCATCATGATCATTCTTAGAACAACAATATATATGTATGTATGTATGTATGTATGTATATTGTCATATGATCTCTTATGCTAAAGTAACAATTCAATCACAATTTCAAGTATGAATCATAAACTTCATTGAGAACCAACAAACTCTAATATCAGTCATTGAGGCAATTGCAATTTATCATAACATAGGAAATAGTCAATATAAGAGCTTTTCAGCAAGTCCACATACTCAACTATCATTTAGTATTTCACAATTGGTAATACTCACACAATATTTATGGGTATGAAGTTTCAATCGGACACAGAGAAAGATAGAGGCTTATAGTTTTGCCTCCCAACTGTTTGCCGCAAGGGTAATGTCAACAATAATAGTTCATGAAAACTCACATCCAATTAGCTATATTTATCAGGATCTTTCCAACACATTGTGCTTGCCAAAGGATAAAATGTAAAAAGGAAAGGTGGATATCACCATGACTCTTATATAAGGTAGAAGATAAAAGTAAAAGATAGGCCCTTCGCAGTGGGAAGCAGAGGTTGTCATGCACTTTTATAGTTGAATGCACAAAGTATTAATGCAAAAGAACGTCACTTTATATTGCCACTTTTGATATGGACCTTTATTATGCAGTCCGTTGCTTTTATTTCTTCCACATCACAAGATCGTATAAAGCTTATTTTCTCCACATTAACAGATCATACATATTTAGAGAGCAATTTTTATTGCGTGCACCGATGACAACTTACTTGATGGATCTTACTCAATCCATAGGTAGATATGGTGGACTCTCATGGCAAAACTGGGTTTAGGCATATTTGGAAGCACAAGTAGTATCTCTACTTGGTGCAAAGAAATTGGCTAGCAAGAGAGGGAAAGGCAAACTCAACATGTTGGATGATACATGACAATATAATTTATCTCAGATGTAAGAAAACATAACCCATTACGTTGTCTTCCTTGTCCAACGTCAACTCTTTAGCATATCATACTTTAATGAGTGCTCACAATTATAAAAGATGTCCAAGATAGTATATTTATATGTGAAAACCTCTCTTTCTTTATTACTTCCTAGTAATTGCAACGATGACCAAAACTATGTTTGTCAACTTTCAACAACTTTTATTCATCATACTTTTATATATGAAGTCATTACTCTCCATAAGATCCATATGATCTCTTTATTTCCTTTTATTTCTTCTCTTTTATTTTATTCCCTCAAGATCATAGAAAAATAATCAAGCCCTTGACTCAACACTAATCTTTATTATATATAGCTCACGGACTCGATTACATAAGAAGATCATAAAGCAAAACTCACAACTAGATCATACTAAAACTTTATTCTACTAGATCAAGATATTATCAAAAGGATCGAACTAAGAAAAAACAGTAAAGATAAAAGTGATGGTGATACAATACAGGGGCACTCCCCCAAGCTTGGCAGTTGCCAAGGGGAGTGCCCATACCCATGTGATTATATCTCTTTTGCCGGTGAAGGAGATTGAGTTTTTGATGATGTAGGCTTGTCATCCGTCTTCCAATGCATAGGATCACCATCATTGAAGGATGATCGAGTCCCCGGGATCCTTAAATCTGCAGCCAAACTCATCCTCTTGAATCTAAATTCATACTCACAGTTTTGATTTTGCAGGTCATAGATCTGGGCTTGGAGGTTCTCGATTTTCTCATGAAACTTGAAGATGGCCCCCCAATGTCCTTGGCGTCCAGCTTGTGGTTGTTGGTGAACTCCGTGATCATTATGTGATTGGAGTCGAGTCCACGCTCCACCATCTCCTGACACTTGAAAACTTGTTGCTCCATTGCCTCGAGCCTTGTCTCCACGCTTCCGGTCCTCTTTGGTCCCTCAACATCGCGGATGTGCAGCAACCCATCACGCATCTCAATGGTTTGAGGATGTTGCAGCACTTCCGCGAGGTAGGGGTTGATGACCTTCTCGAAGAACCTGTCCTTGGGGGCACTTGGAGACGTCATGGTGATCTATATCTGTCAGAAAAATAGCTCGAAACAAGAACAGAGGATATTTGCATGGTACGTTGGTGAAAACCTTTGGGGGATTATATAATGAATTTTTGCCGACCATAAGAAGCATTGTGCAAGAAAATGGAGTCCGGAGAGCGCACGAGGTGCCCACGAGGCAGGGAGCACGCCCAGGGGGGTAGGGCGCGTCCTCCACCCTCGGGGAAGCCTCGTGTCCTTTCCAGACTGCTTCTTATTTTCCTATTTTCTTAAAATATTCCAAAAACGGAGAAAAATTGCCATTAGAACTGTTTTGGAGTCGGTTTACTTACCGCACCATGTACCTATTCCTTTCCGGAGTCTGAAACGTTCTGTAAAGTGTCCCTTATATATTCCTCCGGGGTTACGGTTTCAATAATATTAGTTTCAACATTTATGGGATTACCTGAGATATAATGTTTGATTCTTTGATCGTTCACCACCTTTGGATTTGTGCCTTCGAAGTTGTTGATTTTTATGGCACCGGAACAGTAGACCTCCTCGATAGCGTAAGGACCTTCCCATTTAGAGAGAAGTTTGCCGGCAAAAAATCTTAAACGAGAGTTGTATAGCAATACATAATCACCTACATTAAACTCACGCTTTTATATCCTTTTATCAGGCCATCTTTTAACTTTTTCTTTAAACAGTTGGCATTCTCATAAGCCTGGGTTCTCCATTCATCAAGTGAGCTAATGTCAAAAAGCCTCTTCTCACTGGCAAGTTTTAAGTCATAGTTGAGCTCTTTAATAGTCCAATATGCGTTATGTTTTAATTCAAGAGGTAAGTGACATGCTTTACCATAAACCATTTTATACGGAGACATACCCATAGGATTTTTATATGCAGTTCTATAAGCCCATAATGCATCATCAAGTTTCTTGGACCAATTCTTTCTAGATCTATTAACAGTCTTTTTCAAAATTAATTTAAGCTCTCTATTGCTAAGTTCTACTTGACCAGTAGACTGTGGATGATATGGAGATGCAATTCTATGATTAACATCATACTTAGCAAGCATTTTACGAAAGGCATCATGAGTAAAATGTGAACCACCATCAGTCATTAAATATCTAGGGACTCCAAACCTCGGAAAAATAACTTCTTTAAGCATCTTAATAGAGGTGTTATGATCATCACTACTAGTTGGAATAGCTTCTACCCACTTAGTAACGTAATCAATAGCAACTAAAATATGTGTGTATCCATTACAGGAAGGAAACGGTCCCATATAATCGAAGCCCCAAACATCAAATGGTTCAATAACGAGTTCATAGGCATTTCTTGATGTCTGCTAATATTACCAATTCTTTGACATTCATCATAAGATAAGAATTACTTACGGGCATCCTTGAAGAGAGTAGGCCAATAAAAAGCGGATTGCAATACCTTATGTGCAGTTCTATCTCCAGCATGGTGTCCTCCATAAGCTTCGGAGTGACACTTGCGTAGGATCTGTTCCTGTTCATGCTCAGGTATACAACGTCTAATAACACCATCTACTCCTTCTTTATAAAGGTGTGGGTCATCCCAGAAGTAATGTCTTAAATCATACAAAAACTTTTTCTTTTGCTGGTATGTGAAACTAGATGGCATAAATTTAGCAACAATGTAACTAGCATAATCGGCATACCATGGAGCAGTGCGAGAAGCATTCACGACAGCTAATTGTTCATCAGGAAAGCTATCATCAATAGGTAGTGGGTCATCAGGAACATTCTATAACCTAGACAAGTTGTTTGCAATGGGATTCTCAGCTCCTTTTCTATCAATAATATGCAAATCAAATTCTTGTAGCAGGAGAACCCATCTAATAAGTCTAGGTTTAGCATCTTTCTTTTCCATAACATATTTAATAGCAGCATGATCAGTGTGAATAGTTACTTTAGAATCAAGAATATAAGGTCTGAACTTATCACAAGCAAGTACAACTGCTAAGAATTCCTTTTTAGTAGTAGCACAATTTCTCTGGGCATTGTCTAGAGTTTTACTAGCATATTCGATAACATTTAATTTTTTTATCAACTCTTTGTCCTAGAACAGCACCTACAACATAGTCACTAGCATCACACATGATTTCAAAGGGTAAATTCCAACCAGATGGCTGAACAATAGGTGCATAAATCAAGGCTTTCTTAAGTATTTCAAATGCTTCTAAACGATCATCATCAAATACAAAAGGAATATCTTTTTGTAATAGGTTAGTCAGAGGCTAGGAAATTTTTGAGAAGTCCTTAATAAACCTCCTATAAAAACCGGCATGACCAAGGAAACTTCTTATACCTTTGATGTCCTTCGAACACGACATCTTTTCAATAGCATCAACTTTAGCTTTGTCAACTTCAATACCTCTTTCAGAAATTTCATGCCCCAAGACAATACCTTCATTAACCATAAAGTGGCACTTCTCCCAATTCAAGACAAGGTTAGTTTCTTCACATCTTTGCAAAACTCGATCAAGGTTGCTCAAGCAATCATCAAAAGAGGATCCACAAACAAAGAAATCATCCATGAAAACTTCACAAATCTTATCACGAAATTCAGAGAATATAGCCATCATGCACCTTTGAAAGGTAGCAGATGCATTACATAAACTAAAAGGCATACGTCTATAAGCAAAGGTACCGAAAGCGCAAGTAAAAGTAGTCTTTTCTTGATCATCAGCTCACACAGGTATTTGAGAGAAACCAGAGTAACCATCTAGAAATCAAAAATGTGTATGTTTGGATAATCTTTCTAGCATTTGATCAATGAAAGGATAATCAAAAATAGGAGAGCATTTGAAAGGGTAATGATCTTTTTTAGTAGCTTTATTTAATTTGTGGAAATCAATCATCATCCTATAACCTGTAATAATTCTTTGCATAATCAATTCATCTTTATCATTAGGAACGACAGTAATACCTCCCCTCTTAGGGACACAATGGACAGGAATTACCCACTGACTATCAGCAACGGGATAAATTATACCTGCTTCAATGAGCTTTAATATTTCTTTTCTTACCACTTCTTTCATCTTAGGATTTAGCCGTCGTTGGTGATCAATAACTGGTTTGGCGTCTTTCTCCAAATTTATTTTTTGTTGACATAGAGTGGGACTAATGCCCTTAAGATCATCAAGAGTATATCCAATAGCAGCACGGTGCTTCTTCAGAGTTTTTAATAATTTCTCTTCTTCATGCTCTGAAAGGTTAGCACTAATAATAACATGATATATCTTCTTTTCATCAAGATAAGCATATTTAAGAGTATCGGAAAATGGTTTAAGCTCAAACACGGGATCACCCTTGGGTGGAGGAGGATCCCCTAGGATTTCAACAGGCAAGTTGTGTTTCAGAATAGGTCCCTGTTTAAAGAATACTTCATCTATTTCCCTTCTTTCATTCATAAACATATCGTTTTCATGGTCTAGCAAATATTGTTCTAAAGGATCACTAGGAGGCACGACAATAGAAGCAAGACCTATAATTTCATCTTTACTAGGAAATTCCTCATCACGGGGTTGTCTACTAAATTTAGCAAAATTAAACTCATGAGACATATCCCCTACACCAACAGAAACAATATCCTTGTTGCAGTCTATCTTAGCATTAACAATATTCAAGAAGGGTCTACCAAATATAATGGGACACAAGTCATCTTGTGGGGAACCAAGAACAAGAAAATCAGTAGGATATTTAACTTTCCCACACAAGACTTCAACATCTCTAACAATCCCAACTGGTGAAATAGTATCTCTATTGGCTAGCTTAATTGTAACATCTATCTCTTCTATCTCAGCAGGTGCAATATCATGCATAATTTCTTTGTATAAGGAATGAGGTATTGCACTTCACTAGCACCCATATCACATAAGCCATGATAACAATGATCTCCTATTTTAATGGAAATAACAGGCATGCCTATAACAGGTCTATGTTTATTTCTAGCATCAGGTCTAGCAATTCTAGCAGCTTCATTGCAGAAGTAAATAACATGCCCATCAATATTATCAGCTAAGAGATCTTTAACCATAGCAATTTTAGGTTCAACTTTAACTTGCTCAGGGGGTTTGTGTGTCCTAATATTACTTTTGTTTACTACAGTTGAAGTTTTAGCATGATCCTTTATTCTAACAGGGAAAGGTGGTTTCTCAAATTAGGCAGTAGGAACACCAGGATCATTATAAGTGATAGTATTTTCTTCAACTTTAATAGGTGCAACTACTTTTACTTCAATGGGAGGATTATATTTAAACCACTTCTCCTTAGGGAGATCAACATGAGTAGCAACGGATTCACAGAAAGAAGCTACCATCTCAGAGTCAAGTCCATATTTAGTGCTAAATTCATGGAAAACATCGGTATCCATAAAAGATTTAACACAATCAAACTTAGGTGTTATACCTAACTCCTTACCTTCGTCGAGGTCCCAATCTTCAGAGTTGCGTTTGATTCTTTCCAATAAATCCCATTTGAATTCAATAGTCTTCATCATAAAAGATCCAGTACAAGAAGTATCGAGCATGGAGCGATTACTGAGAGAAAGTCGAGCATAAAATTTTTGAATAATCATTTCTTTTGAGAGCTCATGATTGGGGCATGAATATAACATTGACTTAAGCCTCCCCCAAGCTTGAGCGATGCTTTCTCCTTCGC
>NC_041392.1:58321969-58325851 GCF_002162155.2 Triticum dicoccoides | reverse complement strand
CGATGAACAAGATGCATAAGATAAAACTTCTGATGAAATTCCAATTTCAATCTTTTGTAGTTCCATGATCCCATATCATCACATAGACTATACCATGTCAATGCCTCGCCCTTCAAAGATAAATGGAAGAACTTCTTCTTGATAACATCATCAGGCATACCTGCAATTTTAAATAATCCACAAACTTCATCCACATAGATTAAGTGTAAATCGGGATGCAATGTTCCATCTTCTGCAAAAGGTTTAGCTACCAGTTTCTCTATCATACCCGAAGGAATTTCAAAGTAAACTTTTTCAGTAGGTGCAGTAGGTTGAGGAGCAACTCTTCGTTCTACTGGTCGGGGTGAAGATACCCCGAAAAATCCCCTCAAAGGATTATGTTCCTTATTAACAAGTGACAGTAAATTTCAGCACACTATATAAATTTTTCCTTACCGAATACCACCTACCAAAGGTGCTTCACTCCCCGACAACGGTGCCAGAAAAGAGTCTTGATGACCCACAAGTGTAGGGGATCTATCGTAGCCTTTTTGATAAGTAAGAGTGTCGAACCCAACGAGGAGCAGAAGAAAATGATAAGCAATTTTCAGTAAGGTATTCTCTTCAAGCACTGAAATTATCGGTAATAGATAGTTTTGTGATAAGGTAATTTGTAACGAGTAGCAAGTAATAAAAGTAAATAAGGTGCAACAAGATGGCCCAATCCTTTTTGTAGCAAAGGACAAGCCTGGACAAACTCTTATATGAAGGAAAGCGCTCCCGAGGACACATGGGAATTATCGTCAAGCTAGTTTTCATCATGTTCATATGATTCGCATTTGGTACTTTGATAATTTGATATGTGGGTGGACCGGTGCTTGGGTACTGTCCTTACTTGGAAAAGCATCCCACTTATGATTAACCCCCATTGCAAGCATCCGCAACTACAATAGAAGTATTAAGGTAAACCTAACCATAGCATGAAACATATGGATCCAAATCAGCCCTTACGAAGCAACGCATAAACTATGGTTTAAGCTTCTGTCACTCTAGCAACCCATCATCTACTTATTACTTCCCAATGCCTCCCTCTAGTCCCTAACAATGGTGAAGTGTCATGTATTCGACGTTCACATAACACCACTAGAGGGATGACAACATACATCTCATCAAAATATCGAACGAATACCAAATTCACATGACTACTCATAGCAAGACTTCTCCCATGTCCTCAGGAACAAACGTAACTACTCACAAAGCATATTCATGTTCATAATCAGAGGGGTATTAATATGCATAATGGATCTGAACATATGATCCTCCACCAAGTAAACCAACTAGCATCAACTACAAGGAGTAATCAACACTACTAGCAACCCACAGGTACCAATCTGAGGTTTGGATACAAAGATTGGATACAAGAGATGAACTAGGTTTTGAGATGAGATGGTGCTGGTGAAGATGTTGATGGAGATTGGCCCCTCCCGATGAGAGGATCGTTGGTGATGATTTCCCCCTCCCAGAGGGAAGTTTTCCCGGCAGAACAGCTCTGTCGAAGCCCTAGATTGGTTCTGCCAAGAATCTGCCTCGTGGCGGCGGAGTTTCGTCCCGTGAGCTTGCTTATGATTTTTTTTCAGGGTAAAAGACTTCATATAGCAGAAGATGGGCACCGGAGGCCTGCCAGGGGGCCCACGAGGTAGGGGGCGCGCCCAGGGGGTAGGGCATGCCCCCACCCTCGTGACCAGGGTGTGGGCCCCCTCTGGTGCTTTCTTCGCTCAGTATTTTTTATTAATTCCAAAAATGACTTCCGTGAAGTTTCATGACATTTGGTACTGTGCAGAATAGGTCTCTAATATTTTGTCCTTTTCCAACCCAGAATTCCAGCTGCCGGCATTCTCCCTGTTCATGTAAACCTTGTAAAATAAGAGAGAATGGGCATAAGTATTGTGACATAATGTGTAAAAACAACCCACAATGCAATAAATATCGATATAAAAGCATGATGCAAAATGGACGTATCAGTCACATGAGAAGGCCAGACACCAATGACCCCAGGTGGTGACGTGAACGGGGCCGACCCGCCAGACAGAGCTCAGTCGTTGGGTTTATCGACGCTGTAGGGATGGACCCGAGCACAGACGTCGTGCCTAGCCTATTCATGCGAGGGATCCTAAAGAAAGACAAGCGGCGCGCGTCTCCCGTGGTAACGAGGGCGGTCGCGGGTGGGGTATCGAAGTACCAGATAAGAAGGTGATAGTCATAAAACGACTCAAGCAGAGAGGCAGGTTAGCTCAGATAGATGCAAGAATGATACATGCCACTGGGACGGACCCAAGCGGCCTGGGGATGATGCAGCCCGAGGGGCGCTCCCAGCAGGGTAAGGTAAAGATGCAAAAGGATATACATCGCAGAGACAGACACGTGCGACTTGGGAATAATGCAGCCCGAGGGGCGCCCCAACTGAATGAACTGGAAAGAGTCACCTAATAACGCCGCTGGAGTGATGTTAGAGTAGCCGATGATGCATGCCAAAGAGTCGTTCCTCACGAGCCGCCAGGGTCCTGAGCCTTAGGAGGCTCCGGGAGCTCGGTTGGTTCCTTGAGGACCTTCGCCATCTCCGTCAGGACAACATGATGCCTGGCCTCCTGAGCCACCATGATGCTCCGCAGGTGGTGCTGGAAGGTGACGGCCGCATTCGGCAAGCCAAACGACATGCGAACGTAGCTGTGAGGTGGACCCTCGCATCGACCAACGCGCGAAGGCCAAAAACGCTCCTGAGGTGCATCCCTGTTGAGCCCTGGAGTGTCGACGCAGATGCGCAGCCCGCCATCCACGTATGGCCCTTGCCTCTTGAAGCTCCTGGGTTACCTTGATGGTGAACTCCTGAGTACCGGGCGCCCCTCGGCCAGTGCCCTCCTTAGGGAAACATGCAGCGAAGCACGCCTCCACATGGTGCCCGAGCGCCTCCCTTGTGATGTTGGCTAGGTCCGAGGCCTTCCAGAAGAGAGCCCCCGAGCCTTGCCCGAGGAGGGCGCCGAGCGCGCCTTCCTATGCGAGGAAGGGAGGCGCCCCAGCTGCGGGTGCCGATCCTGAGTTAGTGCCGCTGGAGGCACCGCTCTCCTGACGCCCTGGGAGGAGTAGCTGCTTCTTCTTCTTGGGGATGGCCCCAGGAGGATACGGGGTGCCTTCGTTGTCGGGGTCTTTGATCGCAGCGGCTTGGAAGGCGTGCTCAAGGGAGCACACCGCATCTCTTTCTTCGCAGGGGACCGTGATGATGCCACCACTCCCTGGCATCTTGAGAATGTTGTAGCCGTGGTGGGTCACTGCCATAAACTTGGCCAATGCTGGATACCCAACGATGGCGTTGTGCGGCAGACGGATGTGGGCGACGTTGAAGTCGATCAGCTCGGTGCGGTAGTTCTTACGCTGGCTGAAGGTGACAGGGAGGCGGACTTGCCCTATCGGGGTAGTGGAGCCATCGTCACTTCTAAGAAAGGCTTGGTAGGCTGTAGCTGATCGTACGACACTTGGAGGCTATCGAATGTCTCGACGGACGGGACATTGAGCCCCGCGCCGCCACTGATGAGGGTCTTGGTGACTTGAACGTTGTTGATGACGGGTGAACAAAGCATCGGAAAGACGCCGGCGGTCACCGCGCACTTGAGCTGGTCTGTCGAGCTGAAGGTGATGGCGCACTTGGACCACCTGAGCGGGCGCGTGGCCTCGAGCTTGAGAAGGGCCGCATTCACCTCATGAGAAAACTACTAGGACACATGCCCGTGCGCTGCAACGGAAAAACATCACACACTCCTGACCTCATAAGTATGACACAATTTCTTAAAAGAAATGTATGTCACGAGACTCTCTCCCAAGAACAAAACATCACAGAACCCTAACACTGCA
>NC_041392.1:58318924-58321818 GCF_002162155.2 Triticum dicoccoides | reverse complement strand
CCCCACGGGCACACACATAGGCACACGTCCTCCATTTCAACATGTCACTCACCCGTGTTGCCGGTTGTCCTCCTCGTCGTACAAAAAATAGGTTAACGCTGGTGTTGTGATTTACGCAAACAATAAAAACATAAGCATTCACATACTTAAAAAAACAAAGATTGAAACATACACGGTTGATGTACATTGATTTGCTGAAAAACTTTGTATTTTATGGCAACAGGAGGAGAAACTAAAAAACCTAAAAACCAATGGACAGGCCAATCAATTACTACATGAGTACAGATGTCGAGACTCAAGTCTAATCTACAGTAGCAGATCCAATTTATTGCAATAAATAATGCGACCATATCAACATCGGCACTACCCATACTGAAATATTCTATGTTTTCTCATATGTTTTTGTTATTATGAATTAGGTTGAAGCAGAATATTTGACCTTTATAGCAAATGTGTCCGTGTGTTATGATGGGAGAAAAAATAGCTTTGTATTCTCTTACTAAAATACAAACTGTAAGAATTGGGAGATAAAAAAACTTTCCAGAATTCTCAAGCACGAGCATTCATCGGATTGTCCAAATTAGAATAATTATAGCAAATATGGCCGTGTGTTGCAACGGTAGAGAGAAAAAAAATCAAAGGTCCATAAATCAATTAGCATTGATAATCCCCACTCCGGACATTCAAAACCTCTATTTTAACATGACATTAAAGATTAAACCCATGCTTCGAACCAATCAATTCTATGGAATAGACGAACGATTTGCCTAACCACTTACTCGAACATACAAAACTGAACCAATCAATTATGATAAATTTACTCCTCAGTCAATTTTTTTGGCTATTATGTCATTGTTGCAACACTCAAATTAACACCAGATACCAGGTTGGTCAAAACTCTAAGACTACAGTTTGATGAAAATTGCATAGGAAACAAACGACCACCCATATGTTAATATCTTCATGCATAGAGCCAGAGAAAGCTAACAAATACGATTCTTGTATATGTACAGTGTGCGCTGCTTATAAAAATTAAAGGAATATTAAATGATATGAAATTTTTTGTTTCCTTTCTAACTCATGGCGCATGTAGAAATCCCTTTCTTCCTAGCTCATGGCGCATGTAGAGTCGATTTCCTTCCTGGCTCATTAATGTCAATTTCTAGCCCATGGCGCATGTAAATTTCTTCCTAGCTCATTCATGCCACATATGAAGGCTCTAATTTATTTTACCTAAATCCTAAAAAGTGCAGCTGTGCTCGTTTGCATCCTCGAGCGCACACGTCTCTGCGCCGTCGGATCGTTATCGCGTACACCAGACGCCGCTGTGTCTATTCGCGTCACGCACGCAGGTGGCACCTGGTCGGCCTGTGGCCCGTTGGGTGGGAGCGGCGGTTCCGGGGCCCACCACTTCTCCTCGTCTCGTCCACCCCCTCCCACTACCGATGCTCGTTTTGAAACTGCAACCTCAGTGCTCTCTCCTCATGACTCCCATCCCAAATCCCCCAAATCGGGCGAGGTTCAATCCTGTGGGCGTCGACGAGTTCGGCGAATCCGCGGCCGATTTTCCGCCGGAGGTGGAGCGACCATCAGGTGCATGCGGCGTTTTCTGGAAGAAGAGAAGCGGAGGGTAGCCTGGCTTGCGGCGAGGAGCAGGTCGGAGGAAGGGAAGCAGTAGCCAAGGCGCGAAAGGGGAGGACCGGCCGCCGTGAGCGACATGCCGTTGGCGCATAGGGCGAGTAATCCTTCCCTGCAATCCTTTGGTAAGCACATCTGGTCTCGATTTTCAGCTTTTTCCATTTCCAAATTGACGAGTACATGGTGGATGATGAAGCTCTCGTTATGGTTGACGACATTGGGAATTCGATGCGCAAGGGGATTGGCTACTGGTGGATGTAGGGGTTGAAGGCAGGTGGGGCTGCTGTGGAGTTGAGATTATGTACGAGTGTTTTGGGTTAGGATGCTCACTACAGGGATAGTTCAGGTGAATTGGTTGTTGTAGATTTTGAGATTCAGATTCATCTTTGCTTTTTGCTCTAGTTTTGTGAATGTCTTGCCCTGTATGTTTTCAGAAGTTGCCCACACGCAAATTTGTAGTAGATTTTGTTCCAGTTAGTACTACACTATTTGAACAATGCAAATGTAGAGGAAGTAATTCACTGCAGGGGAAATACTTTCAGTTTAATGGATAATTAAAATTTCTGAATTGCATGATGTGGTTCAGTTTTGCCTGATATGTGTGAACAATGCCAATTTAGAGGAAATAATTGCGTGATGGAAATTAAGGGAAATAATCTTTAACGGACAATCGTTTTCTTTGAATTGCCTGATGTGTTTAGTTTGCCTAACACGTTTCAGTTTTTTTGTACTTTACATGCTTGCTTTGTTCAGATTTTTTTGTTTTTGAAATTTGCTCTGTTACTTAAAGTCCTACTTCATATAGCAACAGAGAAAAATTCAGTTAATGTACAATCACTTCGACACTTTAGTTGCCTGTCATGGCTTCCTGTTTTGCTTCAGTTTGTTATAGTTTTTGCCTGATATGGTGTGTGAGTTTGCCTGATACGTTTTTTTAACATTTTGACAGTTAATTGCCTGATACGTTTTTAACATTTTGACAGTTAATTGCCTGATATGGCTCCTTTTTTGCCTCAGTGATATGGTGTGTGAGTTTGTTGCAGGACTAGGCTGAAATATACCGTTACAATTGCGACAAATTTTCTGCATGATGATGTTCTTTCTCTTTATACATAGCAGGAGAAAATGGCTGGGACAAGCAAAAAGGGCCTTCAGGGCGACCCTCCTGCATTTAATCCTGACGACGATCCATCTAATGCCACTGAAGAACATAGAACAGAGGTGTGCAGAATATTTGAAACATGCTACTATTTTCC
>NC_041392.1:58267499-58318798 GCF_002162155.2 Triticum dicoccoides | reverse complement strand
AATGCGTGTGTGTGCTTATAGATTGCTACTTACATATTGCTAGAGAGAGATGCTGACACATACTGGTAAGTGCCATGTGGATTTATCAGTCTGTACGCATGGTAAAAGATGGTCTGAAGTTAGTTGCATATCTATGTCCTTGATGCAGATAATTCAGTCCTTTGCTGCTTTTATTTTTCTAACATGCATTGATCGTTGCATGCTAGTCTTAGCTATGTTCATTTCATTTGGCCTAGCGCTCGATTTGCTACTGCTGCTACACTAATTCCAGCCTTGATTATATTATGAGATAAAATACATGTATAGGAGGGAGACAAATCAATGGAATTTCTTGTCATGTGGTGATACACTCATGAATCTTTGTGATTCTTTTGTGTTCTTCTTTGTATCTCTTCTTTTCTTAACCATCCAATGGATTTGTAGGCTCATGAAGCCGTGAGCATGCATCATGAATGTGTGTATTTACAATCTATAACCTTTTTGACCATTGAGTTCTAGCCAAAAATATGCTTTCTTGTAGTCAATGTTTTCTACACTAACTTGCCTAATAATGTCAGAAAGTTGCCTATAATATTTTCAATATTTTTTGGCATAGGATCTGCGGCAACTAGCAAGGTGAGGGAGGAGAGATGTGTCAAAGTGCCGGCGACCAGGAAGCGAGGCAAGAGGAAGAGCAAAGATGGCAGTGCCATCCATGCGCTGCGACCACCTAGCGGGGAGGAGCTAGAGCCGAGAAAGTGTTGTCGCCACTAGTCGAGGAATGGGCCACAAACCGTCTGTAAGTATCTCGAAATCGCCCCCCTAAGCATTTGTCTTCTACTCAAATCTAGGATTCTATGTGATAGAGGCGAGATAGGGAGGTTGAAGAGGGGGGGGTGTGGGGTCCCGGCTATTTGGGCAAATCGATGATTTCGAGCGCGGCGGTGGTTTACGACTTGGGGATGCGGTGGCTGGGATCGTTGATGATTTGAGCCGAAAGCATCCAAAACTTGCCCACCGCATGATAATGAGTTGCCAGAGATGATGGCATGAGTTGCCCAACCACTCCTGCGATGTGGGGGTTGGAATCATCGATGATTTGAGCCAAAAGTGTCAGAAAACTTGCCCAACGCATGATAGTTAGTTGCTAGAGATGCTGGCATGAGTTGCCCAAAGATCCGCTCCTGAGAGCGCTGGGTTTTATTTCGCCAAAAATATGCCCAACACATGATAGTTAGTTGCTAGAGAAGCTGGTGCGACTTGCCCAGAGATTTTTTACTTTGACTTTTTTTTTGTAGTTTTTGCATACACAACTACAAATAAGCATATGAAAGCATGAACCATCAACTTGTTGTGTTTTTTAATTAACAAATCAGGGCAGCCTACGCTGTTGATTCCACTGAATTTGCCCCAAATCACACAAATGTTGCTTGTCTATATTTCTTATTCTAGACAAATGCAACCTGATATACAGTGAGGAATGATGCATTCATAACAACACAATATTTAGTCTTCATGTTATCCAAACAAAAATCTTTTGAACTGTGTGTTTTCAAAGGCAACACTGCGCAATACAAGTTTTTTGTCTGGATTGCAAAGTCACAATGAATTACACATAATTTCTTTTCAGAATTGTTGGCTTTTTTTAGTAGGACTTGCTTGACATTTGAATATGACTTGCTAATGCTAAGCATGTGACTTGCCTGTGTTTTATGTTTTCTGCACTTTTTTTAAGAATTTAGGTTATGTTCTTACCCCAAAACCATCAGTTACCTTCAGAGCATTATGGTCATGGTGATAAAAGGAGACAGGGCCAAGACGGAGCTTCCATCTGGATTGAGATCTGGAAGGACGGGGCGTGGAGGAAAGGGGAAGAAGCAGGGAACTCACGAACTCACGTCCTTTTTCTTGCACGTGATTGACGAGGGGGAGAGTTGTTTGTTGTTGCGTGAGAACTTATCGGGGCAGGGACCAGGTACTGGGACTTTCCTATTTTGATCCTCTTTCTAGACGGGGGAGATATCTTTCCTTTAAAAGGGTGTGTGCCAGGGAACGCTAGGGAGCACCTGTTTGCTCCCTCACTAGTAGAAAAAGGGCCTTTAGTCCTGGTTCATAAGGGCCTTTAGTCCCGGTTCTGGAACCGGGACTAAAGGGTCGGTACTAAAGCCCCCCCCCTTTAGTCCCGGTTCTAACTGGAACCGGGACTAAAGGCCCTCCACGTGGCCGTTGCCCGGAGGTCCACCTTTAGTCCCGGTCGGTAACACCAACCAGTACTAAAGGATATTTTATGACTTTTTTTGAATTTCAAATTTATGAATTATTTTAACCTCTGATCTCTAATCACCCCTCATCACTGCTCAATTTAACCTTTAATCTCTAATCACCCCTCATCATTCCAAATCATCTAACTTCCCGAACGGTCACCCATCCTCTCACTACTCCAGCCTGAGCACGCTTAACTTTCGGGTTCTATTCTCCCTCGTTTCCAGGTCTGCACTTGTTGTTTTCCTGACAATAGTAAGATGGCAATCCTATTAACCCTCAGGAATTTAGCTTGAGCATGAAGTCACACATTTCACTGTCTGAGTTTGAAACTATTGTTCTAAAAATCAATAATAATTTAGTAACACTAATATTTCTTGAATAAGTAGTTTGACCACAGTTTGACCACAATTTAAAAAAAAACTGAAATAATTATTTAGTAACACTAATATTCTTGAATAATTATTTAGTAACACTAATACTTCTTGAATAAGTAGTTTGACCATAGTTTGACCAGATTTAATAAAAATTCAAAAAAAACTGAAATTTGAGCATAACTTTTTTTCCTTTTAGAATTTGAGGATTCTAAAAATTTGCAAATAGGCCATAGGCTGTCTCCATCGGATGCGGATTTTCGTTACGAACATTTTGATATATTATACGTTTTTTTCCGACATTGTATGCAAAAGTTATAGCCGTTTTACATTTTCTGCAAAACATGTCCAAATTTAAGTTTTTAAATTTTCCTAACTAGTAGATGTAGTAACATAACTACCTCTCGAAGGATTTTAAATTTTGAAGTTTCTATCATTTTCTTTTGCTTTTTACAAAACTGAAAAGGCGATGCACCGGGGGGGGTAGGATTTGAAAATTGCACCATTAGTACCGGTTCGTGCCACGAACCGGGACTAAAGGTCCCATTTGAACCGGGAGTAATGCCTGTATGGTGCCCTGGGATTAATGCTCTTTGGTCCCTTTTTCTACTAGTGCATAGTCGTGTCCTTTTATTTATTCTCTCTCATGAAGACCTTTAATTTCTTTCCTTTTCTTTGCTGGCGCATGTTGCCTATACAGAAATCCCTTTCCTTCCTAGCCCATTTATGCCATATAAGAAGTCTATATGATTTCTTTCCTTCCTGGCTCATTCATGGCCATGGTGGGCAGCAAGATTTTTCTTGTAGTTCCTTTCATTCCTGCGCTCCTCACCTTGATTGTTTAGGCGGCTTATTAGTTTCAACTCAGAAACATATAAAAATTGGTGAAATTTGCCGGAAAGGAGCGAGGTGGGACTATTGATAGGGCAACGACATTTTTTCCTAACAGAAATCATTACGTGGTTCAGTTGGTTGCCTCGGTCGATTCCCAAGGTGGGAGTCTGGAGTTCGAATACCTGACGGGCATATATTTTTGGCTGCTCCTCCATCGTTGGGAAAAAAAATTGCAGCAGGCCTAGCCCAGTAGCGCTTCCCCCTGAAACAAAACTGATTGCCCACTTACGTAAACTAGAAGAACGCCCGTGCGTTGCAACGGGGCCACATTAACTTTAAGAGTTCAATATTACGACATTGGCGACCTTTTTTACCATCAAATCCTCACACACACACAGACACACACTCTCCCTCCGTCTTCCTCACTCTCTATCCCCCTCTCCCTCTCTCTCTAACACACACACATATCCATCTTATTGGGTACGGGACCATAATCCATCTTATTTCTATGCGCCAAAAAATGGAATAGCAAAGCTAAGTATGCCTACATACGCTCAGATTATATATAAGAATCTTGCGTGAACAATTGCAACAAAGCACTAAGCAGCGATAAATTTAAATAAAAAATCCATTAACTATGCAGGCAACAGGCTTGTTACAACATAGAGAGATAGGAAAATGTCACCTCCAGTAATGTAGCGCAAAGGAGTGGAACGAAGCATGAATGAGCGGTTGTCTGTTCTTCTCCATGTACATGGATCAGCAGTAGAGGCCAAGTATATAAGTACTTGACCGAACTCCACACTCCACTCTTCGTGTACGGAGAGCCATGTCACCTTCTCGCCGCTGCAGCATGGGAGGACGGCTGGTTCACGTGACCCTCCAGCTGGGGGATCCATGGTGGCTGACCGTCGAGCTCGAGGCAGAGAAGTTGAGGGCAGTAGTGGCGAGATCCATGCCGGCCAACCGAGCGAAGAGGAGGTCGTCGGGGAGGGACACATCGGCAAGATCCGGTCACCACGCGACCTGAAGAGCAACAGTGATCTCCACAAGCTGTAGGCCGATGGCGTGCTCCATCCCCTGCGATGGGGTGACCATGGCGGTGGCCACAGCTCCTCATGCTCGCCTCGATCTTGGCGACACACCCTGAGTGTAGGAGGCAGCAACGACCTCGACGAAATCATGGCCTCCATCCCGGAACGCAATCATGTCGCTCTAAATAAATGAATTCAATCATGTGACTCTAATTACTTCGGATTGTTATGTGCACACTAAGCGGGGTGCAGTTAGGAAAGAAAATGTTCTCTAATTAAAGTGATTGAGTGATTTAAGGTAAGGTTAATTAATTTAGATTTGATTTTTAGTGATTGTTAGTAAAGTACGATGCGTCTTTAAAATCTTTTATTTGTTTCCTTAAAATATATTATTTGTTTCCTAAAGAAATTTGCAATAATGGAAGATATCGGTTGATTTGGATAAGTTAGTAAATTTAAATCCGTGATTGCGTGCACGTTTGGAAAGTGCTGATCTCCACAAGTTGTAGGCCGACGGCGTGCTCCATCCCCTGCGATGAGGTGACCATGGCGGTGGCCACAGCTCCTCATGCTCGCCTCGATCTCGGCGACACACCCTGAGTGTAGGAGGCGGCAACGACCTCGACGAAATCATGGCCTCCATCCCGAAACGCAATCATGTCGCTCTAAATAAATGGATTCAATCATGTGACTCTAATTACTTCGGATTGTTATGTGCACACTAAGCGAGGTGCAGTTAGGAAAGAAAATGTTTTCTAATTAAAGTGATTGAGTGATTTAAGGTAAGGTTAATTAATTTAGATTTGATTTTTAGTGATTATTAGTAAAGTATGATGTGTCTTTAAAATCTTTTATTTGTTTCCTTAAAATCTATTATTTGTTTCCTAAAGAAATTTGCAATAATGGAAGGTATCGGTTGATTTGGATAAGTTAGTAAATTTAGATCCGTCATTGCGTGCACGTTTGGAAAGTCTTGATTTGCAAGGAAAGAGCTGAGGGGTAAATAAACCGGTGAATAAGAAACCATCATCGAAAAAAATCTACGACGGTTAACCTACGAAAAAAAACCGGACGAAAGTGGTGGGACGAAAAAAAACCTGGAAGCGAGACTACCAACTGCTCCATTAGGAGTAGAGAAACGCAATTCAATTACATATAGCGTATGGAGAACTATGAAAGTTTCCGTCATTTAATATTAGGTACAGACTTGAAGATGCGTTGGGAAGCTGGGGCCTGAGCACCGTCCAAGATGCAGGCGATAGCGCATGGCTCCTGGAAGCCCCTAGCCCCCTCGTCCTGATTGTGGTCGTCGTTCCTCCTAGGTGGTGGCGGTGGCGGAGGGAGGCTAGCATTGCCCTGAGGACGGTTCTCGCGAGGCTGGTCCTGCTAGTGGTCCTCGCGAGGCCGGTCGCGCCATTCCTGACGGGGGCCGGGGTCGTCCCAACGTCCCCCACTTCGTCCTCGTCCTCGGTCGCACCATTCCTGACGGGGGCCGCGGTCGTCCCAACGTCCCCCACTTCGTCCTCGTCCTCGGTCGTAGCCCCGGTTGCTGCGCTCGGGGCGCCGACCGAAGCGTCCATCTCAAATGGCCCTGAACTCTTGGCAGTCGTTGGTGATGTGGCTGTGTACGTTGTGGAAGGCACAGAACGAACGGCTGCTCTTAGACGACTCGGGGTGGTCCCGGCTGCGCTTCGTGTCCGGCTCCGCCGCGAGCACGGCTACTCCCTTGCGCTTCACGTCCTTGGCCTTGGCTTTTTTCTCTTCTGGGTCGGCAGCAGGGAGCTCGAGGATGGAGAGGCGCCCCTCCTCAACTCTTGCGCACTTGGTCGCCACGTTGAACATCTCTAGGGCCGAGCATAGTTCCTCATGGATGGCGAGCTCCTCCTTCATCTTGACGTCGCGGACGGCATCCGAGAACACGGAGATGATGGCCTCGTCTGTCACCTTGGGGATCTTGAGGCGGACGCTGTTGAAGCGTTGGATGTACTTTTGCAGGGTTTCCCCTGGTTGCTGCTTGTTGCGCCGCACGTCACCCGCGGTCGGTGGGCGTTTACGAGTGCCCTGGAAGTTGGCGACGAAGCGGTCGCGCATCTCACCCTAGGAGGAGATTGACCCCGCGGGCAGGTTCAGGAGCCACGAGCGAGCACCATCCTTGAGAGCCATTGGAAATCAGTTCGCCATGACCTTCTCATCTCTGTTGGCCGCCTCGAAGCTCAACTCGTAGAGCTATAAGAACTCCGCGGGGTCAGGGGTGTCATCGTAGCGTGGAGGCAGGTCTGGTTTGAACTTGCCTGGCCAGACTACGCTACACAGCTCTAGAGTGAAGGCACGGCAGCCAGCTGTGGCCACCGGGGCCCATCGTGGGGCGGAGCTTGATATTGGTACCCACGCACCGCCACCGCAGGCGGCGCGCGGTCTTGACGTGTTGGTGCGGGGTGTGTAGGAGAGTTTTCTTGTGGTCGAGGGACCTCCTGGCAGCTTCCTTCTTCGTGCGCAGGCACACGGCATGGCGGATCACGCCGCGGCACCGCACATCTTGGGGCGAGGATACCGTCTTGATGCGGAGGAGGCGGGGCGCTCTGTGAGCCGCGCGTCTCGGCGCGAGGGCGCCGTCTTGATGCGGAGGCGGCGGAGGCGCTCCGTGAGCTACATCGCCCATGGCTGGGGGAAGGTCGAGGCGGCTTGAGGGGTGGTGTAGGAGAGCCCCCAGCGGCGCTGACGAGCTCGGCGACGCGGTCCAGCCAGTCCTCGTAGAGGTCATCGTCCAGGAGGTAACGCAGGAGCTCACGTGCCATGAGCAGCGCGGCCTGCGTGTCCGTGGGCGCGCGACGAGCGTGGGATGACGAGCCGGCCGGAGTCAGCGACGGGGAGGCGGTGCGGCCGTCCCGCCACACAGGGGTGCAGCGATGACGCTTGCTGCTCGTTCGCTGCCGGGCCGGTGGCGGCGTTGTCAGCGGGTGATGAAGAACGGCTGGGAGGTCCGCCAACGGGCGTCGTCTGAGCGACGCGGACGGCGAGGGCGCCGCGGCGCTCGGCACGGGATCGGCGAGCGTCACACATGGATGCAATGGAGCAGTGGAACGCGGATCGACGAAAGAAAAGCTTCAGCTCACCCCTACCTGGCGAGCCAAATGTCGGATTACAGGTTCCGGCAAAACCCTTGAGGTTCGAACACTGGGGTGCGCATGACGATCTCTTTCCCCCTAGCTCACACTCTCACTACGATCTCAAAGTTTAGCTCGCCGAACCGGAGGAACAAGAGACACAGGAGACACAAGCGTTTATACTGGTTCGGGCCATCGTTGCAGTGTAATACCCTTCTCTAGTGTGGTGTGGTGGATTGCCTTGTAGGCTGGGGATGAACAAGTACAAGGCAAGAACAGCCTCCTAAGGAGAGGTGTTCTTGAACTCAGTGAGCTTGTGTGTGTGTGTGTGTGGATGGTCTGGTTCCTCTCTAGATTGGATGATCTCAAGATTGGATCCTTCCTCTAGCTCCGGTGGTTGCTAGTCCTATATATAGAAGCCCGGGTCCTCTCCTTAAATATTAGGCGGGAATGGATCCCACAACGGCCAATTTGAAGGGAGACAACTAGTACAAGCTATCCTGACAAAAGGTGGTCTTCGCCTGCCAAAGACTCTCGTGGTGACCCCGTCGTGGGCTCTGTGATGACCTCCGTCGTGCCATCCTGCTGGTCTTGGTCTTGTTGCACCAATCTGAAAACCTTTGCCTGATGCCTCGGGACTCCTCGCCTGCGCTTGCCCCTTTAGCACCAAAGAGGCAACTGGTACTCTGCGCCCGCTGGCGCCCGCCTGGCCTCGGTCGTCATGGCTCACGTCACGGAAACCTCACGATGTGCCCTCGCCTTGATCTCTCTGCTCCTCACGAGTTAGCCTAGAGAGGCCGCCTCTGAGGAGGTCTTGTGTCGTCCGCCTCGCGAGGTTTGGCCCTCGCGAGGGTCTTGAGTGGTTATTGATGAAGATGGGTCGTACCAGGCCGCTGGTGGAGCCACGCCCTGGGCCGCAGGAAGGCAAGTCGGATACCCCCGTTCCCAGGACGCCGACAATCGACTCGGACTTCACCGAAGGCGAGCATGAACAAAGCAATCATCACAAGTTGATGCACGAAACCAACACCGGTGGTGATAAAATGGGATGTAGTCGCCTGTAATATGCACACACCGGAGACGGTTAGAACAACATAACCGCGTACTGTAAGTATTGGAGGCGGGGACGCGAACTTGGTGCACTCGGGTACCCGCGCACCCTATATGCAGAAAAAATTAGTAATTCAAAAAAATTCAAATCTTTTTTGGAATCAAACATGATGAGGTATTGTACTCGTATAAAAATTTTGGACAAGAAATGATTCATATTGACTTCACGGCAAAAAAGACAAGTTTGTGACAACAATATAGCGTGTATAGTATTTGTATATAGCGTTTTTTGCCGAATCTTCAATTCAGGGTGCAACGAAAGTCATTCTCTAACGAATCTTTTTATACGACTACAATACTTGATCATGTTTAATACCAAAAAAATGGAATTTTTTGGACTTTTTTTGAATTACTAATTTTTTTGTATATAGAATGCGCTGGTATCCAGGTTCTCCTTTATATTTTCCTTGGAGGCGGTATGTAATAAAAAAGAGAGAAGTCGACATTTCAACCCTCAAGTAACCACAAAGTTTAAAACTCAACCCCAAACTTCAAAATCGGTTGACACACACCCCAAACTAACAATACTGTGCAAAAATCAACCCTGGTACCGGTTTTGACTTAGTAAAGTGGTTTTGACCATATTGACCGCTGACTAACCACCCAAAAAATAAAAAGAAAACAAAACGTCTATCTCCTTCCCCTCTCTCCCTGTGTCGACCATGGTACCGGAGTAGAGTCTGTCTTGCTGCTGCTGCCGCCCCGAGCTCGCGTGGCGCCCCTGCCCCGACCACTCCCCGCCGACCATCACGCGACGCCCCTCCCACGGCCACGCAGCAAAGCCACCCCGGACTGTCGGCAGCAATTGCTCGCCGGAGTTGGATGCAGCAATAGAGCGGCACAGAGCACCGAGCGTTGTGAGGCGCCGGCTCTTGGTGACTTTCCTCCCTCCTACCAACATCTTGCTCGCGGCTCGTGGCGAGCTCTCCCGCGTCCAGGTTTCCGTCCGGAGGTGTGCGTGTTTGTGTGCTGGTGTACGCGGCCGTGGGGGTGTGCGTGCGTGCCGTCGAGGCGCACGGAGGTGAGCTCGCCGCCGGGCGCGCACGATATGTTTGTGTGTTCTGGCATGCTGTCATGCTTGCTGGATGCCGCGGTGCTAACTCGGTGCTGCCGTGTTCTAGGAGTGAGTGACCCTTTGGATTCTTGAGATATTTTTTGAGTAAAGATCCTTGTGAGAGAGTAACCCTTTGGATTCTTGAGATAGTGTGTGTGCAGCGGACATGTGGTCCAGGTCAGCACCGTGTGCACACGCAACAGTAACACGAGGTCAGCGGTCAATGTGGTCAAAACCTCTTTACTAAGTCAAAACCGGGACCAGGGTTGATTTTTGCACTGTATTGTTAGTTTGGGGTGTGTATCAACCGGTTTTGAAGTTTAGGGTTGAGTTTTAAACTTTGTGGTTACTTAAGGGTTGAAATATGAACTTCTCTCAATAAAAAACGGTATCTAATGTCAAATCCGCCTGCTCTTAGTGAGTAGCTCCTCACATGGCCTTCACTTCTCTTTCTCTATGTGTCATTTGCCTTCATTTCATTTTCCATCGATTTCCCTTTCCGGGTCCTCGACCAAATCCTATGCCAAACACGGTCGCACCAGATGAACAGTTCATAATTCTAACTAATCGTGGGATTTCTAAGTAATCTCTAGTTAGCATAGTAATAGATAGATAGATTACACATATAGGATCGACAACAAACAATCCTTTCATGCTCCATCAAAGACCAAAGAGCTGTATTCATATACGCTTTTTTTATTGTTTTTTTTGAGGAATCGAGCACTCACTTGGAAACACATAGAGAATGATTTACCCTAGTTCTGAGGGTGTTCTAGAGATCGAAATGCGACATCGAGTTTTGCTCACGGGATGTGAGTGCGGGAGAAAGACGTTGTTCATATACACCAGGATATGTGTGTTTATTTTATGCTTTTGTAAGGATGGTGTTGTAAGGTTTGGACAATTTTAATATATGGCCTTGGCATTCTTGCAAAAAGAAACAGAGTGTGCATCCCTGAATTCACAAACAAGGCTGCCCAACATTAGTTGGTTTCTACTAATTGCTGATATACTCTATTACCCAATAAATGCTTTAAAATTATGTTTTCATTGAAAAATAAAGCATGTCGCCACGACACGGACGACCTCGACAGTGTAGACCAACATAATGACAAAACAGAGATTCCAAATGGCAGGCACTACAGACTCATGAGGTTAACGTGCATGCCACACCACTCATTTTTTTAGTCTTAAATCAAAGCGGCCAAATAATCTAGCTTCCAAAAGGACTAAAGTATAAATAAGCTTAAATTTCTTTGCAGTATGTTCCGAACAAGATATATAATAATCTCCTCCCATTTTATTATGTAAGTAACTAGTACAATACCTTCTTGATAGTAGCATCCCAAATATTCAGGATTAGGTAACACATGAACCACATATATCATTTATATGTCGAGCTTACTACTTGAGGGAGAATAAAACCACACATCAAGATACAATGGATGGTGCGGGTGAATTGGCCAATCGGCTACCAAACCCGCAACAATAGATGTTCCTAGGGCAACACACTGGATTGTACCCCACCGGTCTAGCAGCTGCATGTGCTACCGGTGTTGCCATCATCATGAGCAAGCATACTTGCGCCATGAGAAAAACAATGATCACTTGGAAGATGCCATTTTTCGCCATTGCCTAGGAACACAAAATAACAGAAATATATAGTTATGCAATAGTCTGCCAACCAATATGTTTTTGTGGCCATGGCGGGTACAATTCAGTCACCTTATATAGATGTGGTGGCATCAAGGTTATCCTTATCCTTTGTGGGGGCTATCCTTATCCAATTAATGTCATTAAATGACATGTTTCAGTTTCGGTTGGATAAAGGTTATACATATCCAAATAAATGCCAAAAAATCCTATGAAATGTCATTATTAGTACCCAAAAATCATCAATAGCCATGGTCATGTTGTCTAATAGGTAGGGCTTACTCCCCTCATTTAAGAATAGAGTGCATATTAGTTTTGTTTGGTTAGACTCTGATCTAGTTTATAAGAAGGAAATATTAACATGTATGATAGCGATCAATATCCTCAAACCTATAATGGAAAAGTTTTCATATTATATTTTTGGGAAGAATCAACCTGTGCCACTGCCAGAGTTGCATATTCGAGTCCTGCCACTCAAACTTCCATATTTCGGGATGGGCCGCTAACGATTGTGAAAAAAGTTAGGTGTATGACATTGCATGTCATCTCCGTCTGTTGCCATCAACTTTGTGTTGTTTCCTTCCATTTTGGACCCACCACTTCGCCACATCAACTGCAGCCACAAGGAGATTTGATTGACCCTTTTGGGCAATGTGGGGGCCCAATGTTGCGCCATAATTTCCTCTGATGTGGGCCCACCAATATTGACGACAAGACTCTTTGAGTGTCTGTCTACGTGGGGGCCCGCCATTGAGGCCATATTTCCATTTTGCCCTTCCGATGCGGGTCTTTCTCTATTGTGGGCTCACCTGCAGCGCTTGATAGTGACACGTCCCTAATTTTTTTTGATAGACCCCCTTTCCCCACCACTTCCAGTCATATCCTCCCGCTGATCTGGCGCTGCCTCGTTGCTCCACGGCTTCCATTCGCACGGATCTTGATGGCGGCGAAGGACGGTGGCCTCTGGAGCCCGGTGAAAGTGTCATTTCTCTCATTGGGTAAAGAAATCAACCATTTGTCTTGCGTTGTTTTGTGATTCCCCTTTTATGTTTCGAATAATGTGGTCATGCTATGATACTTTGCGTAGGTTGGTGCTACCCAGCAGCTTCATGATGTTGTTGAAGATAGGGCATGGGTGTCACACAATCACCTGCCCGATGGTAGCTTGACAATTATTGACAGGTTTTACTACCAATTGCCTTTAAACACTACCATACTAACACAGATGGATCTAATTAAGCAATTTAAGAAGTTTAGGATGGATATGGGAGCTCCGGTTGTATAAGATTTTACGTAACAAATTCGACAAACATAGTTTTACAGCCTTAAATCCATCTCAAGAGGAGCTTTTGTATATACTACATATGTTTTCAATTTTTGGAATATATCACATGCACACTTACATGCGGATGCGATATGAATATGAATGTATATTAACTCGTGTTGACGTATAAATTTATTGCCTAGTATTTTGCATTAGATTGGTCTTTTAGTTGCATTGGTTAGAGCATGCACAAGCTACATGGTATCGGAGCCAAGAGGTCTTGAGTTCAAGACCCGACTAGCGCAATTAAATTGCAGTCTACTTTCGGTCCACGTTTAGCTTCGAGGGAGCCACAAGTGAGGGAAAGTATTGATGTATATTAAGGATTGTTTGGTTCTAGATCTAGCATTGCCATACTTTGCCACATATTTTTGCCAAGCTTACCTAAGGTTAGTTCATCAAAATGAGAGTCACAAATTGGCAAGTCTAAGGGAATCTTGCCACACTTTTTTTGTATGCCATGTGGGGTCCAAGTGGGCTTGCCTAAGGTGTGGCTAGAACCAAACACTCACCTAAGTTGGTCAACCTTGCCTAACCTAAGATGTGGTAATCTTTGACAAAGTTAGTCACAAACCAAATAGCCTCTAAATGTATTTTCACTAGTAGAAAAAGGGTTATTTTGTTGGAAATATGCCCTAGAGGCAATAATAAAATGATTATTATATTTCCTTGTTCATGATAATTGTCTATTATTCATGCTATAATTGTATTATCCGGAAATCGTAATACATGTGTGAATACATAGACCACAATGTGTCCCTAGTGAGCCTCTAGTTGACTAGCTCGTTGATCAACAGATAGTCATGGTTTCCTGGCTATGGACATGGGGATGTCATTGATAACGGGATCACATCATTAGGAGAATGATGAGATGGACAAGATCCAAACCTAAGCATAGCACAAAGATCGTGTAGTTCGTTTGCTGTAGCTTTTCTGAATGTCAAGTATCATTTCCTTAGACCATGAGATTGTGCAACTCCCGGATACCGTAGGAGTGCCTTGGGTGTGCCAAACGTCACAACGTAACTGGGTGACTGTAAAGGTACATTACAGGTGTCTCCAAAAGTGTCTGTTGGGTTGGCACGAATCGAGACTAGGATTTGTCACTCCGTATGATGGAGAGGTATCTCTGGGCCCACTCGGTAATGCATCATCATAATGAGCTCAATGTGATCAAGTGGTTGATCACGGGATCATGCATTTCGGTACGAGTAAAGTGACTTGCCGGTAACGAGACTGAACAAGGTATTGGGATACCGACGATCGAGTCTCGGGCAAGTAACGTACCGATTGACAAAGGGAATTGTATACGGATTGATTAAAGACCTCGACATCGTGGTTCATCCGATGAGATCATCGAGGAGCATGTGGGAGCCAACATGGGTATCCAGATCCCGCTGTTGGTTATTGACCGGAGAGTCATCTCGGTCATGTCTGCTTGTCTCCCGAACCCGTAGGGTCTACACACTTAAGGTTCGGTGACGCTAGGGTTGTAGAGATATTAGTATGCAGCAACCCGAAAGTTGTTTGGAGTCCCGGATGAGATCCCGGACGTCACGAGGAGTTCCGGAATGGTCCGGAGGTGAAGAATTATATATAGGAAGTGCAGTTTCAGCCATCGGGAAGGATTCGGAGTCGCCGGTATTGTATCGGGACCACCGGATGGGTCCCGGGGGTCCACCCATCCCGGAGGGCCCCGTGGGCTGAAGTGGGGAGGGAACCAGCCCCTAGTGAGCTGGTGCGCCCCCCCTTGGGCCCCCCTGCGCCTAGGGTTGGAAACCCTAGGGTGGGGGCGCCTCCACTTGTCTTGGGGGGCAAGCCTCCCCCTTGGCCGGCGCCCCCCCAAGGAGATCCAATCTCCTAGGGCCGATGCCCCCCAGGGGGCCTATATAAACGGGGGGGAGGGAGGGCAGCTACACCTCAAGTCTTGGCGCCTCCCTCTCCCCTGCTACACCTCTCCCTCTCGCAGAAGCTCGGCGAAGCCCTGCTGCAATCACTGCTGCATCCACCACCACGCCGTCGTGCTGCTGGATCTTCATCAACCTCTCCTTCCCCCTTGCTGGATCAAGAAGGAGGAGACGTCATCCGCTCCGTACGTGTGTTGAACGCGGAGGTGCCGTCCGTTCGGCACTTGGTCATCGGTGATTTGGATCACGGCGAGTACGACTCCATCATCCCCGTTCTCTTGAACGCTTCCGCTCGCGATCTACAAGGGTATGTAGATGCACTCTCCTCTCGTTGCTAGTTGACTCCATAGATTGATCTTGGTGAAACGTAGGGAAATTTTTTGTTTTCTGCGATGTTCCCCAACAGTGGTATCAGAGCTAGGTCTATGCGTAGTTACTATGCACGAGTAGAACACAAAGTAGTTGTGGGCGTCGTTATTGTCAATTTGCTTGCTGTTACTAGTCTTATCTTGATTCGGCGGCATCGTGGGATGAAGCAGCCCAGACCAACCTTACATGTACGCTTACGTGAGACCGGTTCCACCGACTGACATGCACTAGTTGCATAAGGTGGCTGGCGGGTGTCTGTCTCTCCCACTTTAGTCGGATCGGATTCGATGAACAGGGTCCTTATGAAGGGTAAATAGAAATTGGAAATTCACGTTGTGGTTTTGGCGTAGGTAAGAAACGTTCTTGCTAGAAACCTATAGCAGCCACGTAAAAACTTGCAACAACAAATAGAGGACGTCTAACTTGTTTTTGTAGCAAGTGTTTTGTGATGTGATATGGCCAAAGGTTGTGATGAATGATGAATGATATATGTGATGTATGAGATTGATCATGTTCTTGTAATAGGAATCACGACTTGCATGTCGATGAGTATGACAACCGGCAGGAGCCATAGGAGTTGTCTTTATTTTTGTATGACCTGTGTGTCATTGAGAAACGCCATGTAAATTACTTTACTTTATTACTAAACGTGTTAGCCATAGTAGTAGAAGTAATAGTTGGCGAGCAACTTCATGGAGACACGATGATGGAGATTGTGGTGTCATGCCGGTGACAAGATGATCATGGAGCCCCAAGATGGAGATCAAAGGAGCTATATGATATTGGCCATATCATGTCACTATTATTTGATTGCATGTGATGTTTATCATGTTTTTGCATCTTGTTTATTTAGAACGACGGTAGTAAATAAGATGATCCCTCATAATAATTTCAAGAGTTCCCCCTAACTGTGCACCGTTGCGACAGTTCGTTGTTTCGAAGCACCACGTGATGATCAGGTGTGATAGATTCCAACATTCACATACAACGGGTGTAAGACAGATTTACACACGCAATACACTTAGGTTGACTTGACGAGCCTAGCATGTACAGACATGGCCTCGAAACACAGAAGACCGAAAGGTCGAGCATGAGTCGTATAGAAGATACGATCAACATGAAGATGTTCACCGATGTTGACTAGTCCGTCTCACGTGATGATCGGACACGGCCTAGTCAACTCGGATCATGTTATACTTAGATGACTGGAGGGATGTCTATCTAAGTGGGAGTTCATTGAATAATTTGATTAGATGACCTTAATTATCATGAACGTAGTCTAAAATCTTTACAATATGTCTTGTAGATCAAATGGGCAACGTTGTCCTCAACTTCAACGCGTTCCTAGAGAAAACCAAGCTGAAAGACGATAGCAGCAACTATACGGACTGGGTCCGGAACTTGAGGATCATCCTCATAGCTGCCAAGAAAGATTATGTCCTAGAAGCACCACTAGGTGACGCACCCGTCTCACAGAACCAAGACGTTATGAACGCTTGGCAGACACGTGCTGATGATTACTCCCTCGTTCAGTGCGGCATGCTTTACAGCTTAGAACCGGGGCTCCAAAAGCGTTTTGAGCGACACGGAGCATATGAGATGTTCGAAGAGCTGAAAAATGGTTTTCCAAGCTCATGCCCGAGTTGAGAGATATGAAGTCTCTGACAAGTTCTTCAGCTGTAAGATGGAGGAAAATAGTTTTGTCAGTGAGCACATACTCAAAATGTCTGGGTTGCATAACCGCTTGACTCAGCTGGGAGTTAATCTCCCGGATGACGCGGTCATTGACAGAATCCTTCAGTCGCTTCCACCAAGCTACAAGAGCTTTGTGATGAACTTCAATATGCAGGGGATGGAAAAGACCATTCTTGAAGTATTTGCAATGCTGAAATCAGCAGAGGTAGAAGTCAAAAAGGAACATTAAGTGTTGATGGTGAATAAAACCACTAAGTTCAAGAAAGGTAAGGGTAAGAAGAACTTCAAGAAGGACGGCAAGGGAGTTGCCGCGCCCGGTAAGCAAGCTGCCGGGAAGAAGCCAAAGAATGGACCCAAGCCCGAGACTGAGTGCTTTTATTGCAAGGGAAGTGGTCACTGGAAGCGGAACTGCCCCAAATACTTAGCGGACAAGAAGGCCGGCATCACAAAAGGTATATATGATATACATGCAATTGATGTGTACCTTACCAGTACTCGTAGTAGCTCCTGGGTATTTGATACCGGTGCGGTTACTCACATTTGTAACTCAAAGCAGGTGCTGCGGAATAAGAGGAGACTGGTCAAGGATGAGGTGACGATGCGCGTCGGGAATGGTTCCAAGGTCGATGTGATCGCCGTCAGCACACTACCTCTACATTTACCTACGGGATTAGTTTTAAACCTCAATAATTGTTATTTAGTGCCAGCTTTGAGCATGAACATTGTATCAGGATCTCATTTAATACGAGATGGCTACTTATTTAAATTCGAGAATAATGGTTGTTCTATTTATACGAGAGATATGTTTTATGGTCATGCTCCGATGGGGAATGGTTTATTCTTAATGAATCTCGAGCGTAATGCTACACATATTCATAGTGTGAATACCAAAAGATGTAAGGTTGATAATGATAGTCCCACATACTTGTGGCACTGCCGCCTTGGTCACATAGGTGTCAAACGCATGAAGAAGCTCCATGCAGATGGACTTTTAGAGTCTCTTGATTACGAATCATTTGACACGTGCTAACCATGCCTCATGGGTAAAATGACCAAGACTCCATTCTCAGGAACAATGGAGCGAGCAACCAACTTATTGGAAATCATACATACTGATGTGTGCGGTCCAGTAAGTGTTGAGGCTCGTGGTGGCTATCGTTATGTTCTCACCCTCACTGATGACTTGAGTAGATATGGGTATATCTACTTAATGAAACACAAGTCTGAGACCTTTGAAAAGTTTAAGGAATTTCAGAGTGAGGTTGAGAATCAATGTGACAGGAAAATCAAGTTCTTGCGATCAGATCGTGGGGGAGAATACTTGAGTCACGAATTTGGCACACACTTAAGAAAATGTGGAATAGTTTCACAACTCACGCCGCCTGGAACACCTCAGCGTAATGGTGTGTCCGAACGTCGTAATCGCACTCTATTAGATATGGTGCGATCTATGATGTCTCTTACCGATTTACCGCTATCATTTTGGGGCTATGCTTTAGAGACTGCCGCATTCACTTTAAATAGGGCTCCGTCGAAATCCATTGAGACGACACCGTATGAATTATGGTTTGGGAAGAAACCTAAGCTGTCGTTTCTAAAAGTTTGGGGATGCGATGCTTATGTCAAGAAACTTCAACCTAAAAAGCTCGAACCCAAGCCGAAAAATGCATCTTCATAGGATACCCTAAAGAAACTGTTGGGTATACCTTCTACCTCAGATCCGAAGGCAAGATCTTTGTTGCCAAGAATGGGTCCTTTCTAGAGAAAGAGTTTCTCTCGAAAGAAATAAGTGGGAGGAAGGTAGAACTTGATGAAGTATTACCTCTTGAACCGGTAAGTGGCGCGGCTCAAGAAAATGTTCCTGAGGTGCCTGCACCGACTAGAGAGGAAGTTGATGATGATGATCATGAAACTTCAAATCAAGTTGCTACTGAACTTCATAGGTCCACAAGGACACGTTCCGCACCAGAGTGGTACGGCAACCCTGTCTTGGAAATCATGTTGTTAGACAACGGTGAACCTTCGAACTATGAAGAAGTGATGGCGGGCTCGGATTCCGACAAATGGCTGGAAGCCATGAAATCCAAGATAGGATCCATGTATGAAAACGAAGTATGGACTTTGACTGACTTGCCCGTTGATCGGCGAGCCATAGAAAATAAATGGATCTTTAAGAAGAAGACAGACACGGATGGTAATGTGACCATCTATAAAGCGCGGCTTGTCGCTAAGGGTTATCGACAAGTTCAGGGGGTTGACTACGATGAGACTTTCTCACCCGTAGCGAAGCTGAAGTCCGTCCGAATCATGTTAGCAATTGCCGCATTCTATGATTATGAGATATGGCAAATGGACGTCAAAACGGCATTCCTTAATGGTTTCCTTAAGGAAGAATTGTATATGATGCAGCCGGAAGGTTTTGTCGATCCTAAGAATGCTGACAAGGTGTGCAAGTTCCAACGCTCGATTTATGGGCTCGTGCAAGCATCTCGGAGTTGGAACATTCGCTTTGATGAGATGATCAAAGTGTTTGGGTTTATGCAGACTTATGGAGAAGCCTGCATTTACAAGAAAGTGAGTGGGAGCTCTGTAGCATTTCTCATATTGTATGTGGATGACATACTGTTGATGGGAAATGATATAGAATTCTTGGAAAGCATAAAGGCCTATTTGAACAAGTGTTTTTCAACGAAGGACCTTGGAGAAGCTGCTTATATATTAGGCATGAAGATCTATAGAGATAGATCAAGACGCCTCATTGGTCTTTCACAGAGTACGTACCTTGACAAGATATTGAAGAAGTTCAAAATGGATCAGTTAAAGAAGGGGTTCTTGCCTGTATTGCAAGGTACGAGATTGAGCTTGGATCAATGCCCGACCACGGCAAAAGATAGAGAAAAGATGAGTGTCGTCCCCTATGCCT
This sequence comes from Triticum dicoccoides, assembly GCF_002162155.2. NCBI lineage: Eukaryota > Viridiplantae > Streptophyta > Magnoliopsida > Poales > Poaceae > Triticum > Triticum dicoccoides. Next base: position 58,299,176 of record NC_041392.1, on the reverse strand, counting down.
CGGCCATAGGGTCTATCATGTATGCTATGATGTATACCAGACCTGATGTAAACCTTGCCGTGAGTTTGGTAGGAAGGTACCAAAGTAATCCCGGCATGGAACACTAGACATCGGTCAAGAATATCCTGAAGTACATGAAAAGGACCAAGGAAATGTTTCTCGTTTATGGAGGTGACGAAGAGCTCGTCGTAAAGGGTTACGTCGATGCTAGCTTCGACACAGATCTGGATGACTCTAAGTCACAAACCGGATACGTGTATATTTTGAATGGTGGGGCAGTAAGCTGGTGCAGTTGCAAGCAAAGCGTTGTGGCGGGATCTACATGTGAAGCGGAGTACATGGCAGCCTCGGAGGCAGCACACGAAGCAGTCTGGGTGAAGGAGTTCATTACCGACCTAGAAGTCATACCCAATGCGTCGGGCCCGATGACTCTCTTCTGTGACAACACTGGAGCTATTGCCCTTTGCCAAGGAGCCCAGGTTTCACAGGAAGACCAGGCATATCAAGCGTCGCTTCAACTCCATTCGTGAAAGTGTTCAAAATGGAGACATAGAGATTTGTAAAGTACATACGGACCTGAATGTAGCAGATCCGTTGACTAAACCTCTCCCTAGAGCAAAACATGATCAACACCAGAATTCCATGGATGTTCGATTCATCACAATGTAACTAGATGATTGACTCTAGTGCAAGTGGGAGACTGTTGGAAATATGCCCTAGAGGCAATAATAAAATGAATATTATATTTCCTTGTTCATGATAATTGTCTATTATTCATGCTATAATTGTATTATTCAGAAATCGTAATACATGTATGAATACATGGACCACAATGTGTCCCTAGTGAGCCTCTAGTTGACTAGCTCGTTGATCAACAGATAGTCATGGTTTCCTGGCTATGGACATGGGGATGTCATTGATAACAGGATCACATCATTAGGAGAATGATGAGATGGACAAGACCCAAACCTTAGCATAGCACAAAGATCGTGTAGTTCATTTGCTGTAGCTTTTCTGAATGTCAAGTATCATTTCCTTAGACCATGAGATTGTGCAACTCCCGGATACCGTAGGAGTGCCTTGGTTGTGCCAAACATCAAAACGTAACTGGGTGACTATAAAGGTACATTATAGGTGTCTCCGAAAGTGTCTGTTGGGTTGGCACGAATCAAGACTGGGATTTGTCACTCTGTATGATGGAGAGGTATCTCTGGGCCCACTTGGTAATGCATCATCATAATGAGCTCAATGTGATCAAGTGGTTGATCACGGGATCATGCATTTCGGTACGAGTAAAGTGACTTGCCGGTAACGAGACTGAACAAGGTATTGGGATACCGACGATCGAGTCTCGGGCAAGTAACGTACCGATTGACAAAGGGAATTGTATACGGATTGATTAAAGTCCTCGACATCGTGGTTCATCCGATGAGATCATCGAGGAGCATGTGGGAGCCAACATGGGTATTCAGATCCCGCTGTTGGTTATTGACCGGAGAGTCGTCTCGGTCATGTCTGCTTGTCTCCCGAACCCGTAGGGTCTACACACTTAAGGTTCGGTGACGCTAGGGTTGCAGAGATATTAGTATGCAGCAACCTGAAAGTTGTTTGGAGTCTCGGATGAGATCCCGGATGTCACGAGGAGTTTTGGAATGGTCCAAAGGTGAAGAATTATATATAGGAAGTGCAGTTTCAGCCATCGGGAAGGATTCGGAGTCACCGGTATTGTACCGGGACCACCGGATGGGTCCCGGGGGTCCACCGGGTGGGGCCACCCATCCCGGAGGGCCCCGTGGGCTGAAGTGGGGAGGGAACCAGCCCCTAGTGGGCTGGTGCGCCCCCCCTTGGGCCCCCCTGCGCCTAGGGTTGGAAACCCTAGGGTGGGGGGCGCCTCCACTTGCCTTGGGGGGCAAGCCTCCCCTTGGCCGCCCCCCCCCCAAGGAGATCCCATCTCCTAGGTTCGGTGCCCCCCCCAGGGGGCATATATAAAGGGGGGAGGGAGGGCAGCTACACCTCAAGTCTTGGCGCCTCCCTCTCCCCTGCTACACCTCTCCCTCTCGCAGAAGCTCGGCGAAGCCCTGCTGCGATCACTGCTGCATCCACCACCACGCCGTCGTGCTGCTGGATCTTCATCAACCTCTCCTTCCCCCTTGCTGGATCAAGAAGGAGGAGACGTCATCCGCTATGTACGTGTGTTGAACGCGGAGGTGTCGTCCGTTCGGCACTTGGTCATCGGTGATTTGGATCACGGCGAGTACGACTCCATCATCCCCGTTCTCTTGAATGCTTCCGCTCGCGATCTACAAGGGTATGTAGATGCACTCTCCTCTCGTTGCTAGTTGACTCCATAGATTGATCTTGGTGAAACATAGGGAAAATTTTTGTTTTTCTGCAACGTTCCCCAACACATTTGTCCTGGTTCATATGGCCCATCTATCCCGGTTGCGGAACCGGGACTAAAGGGTCGTTACTAATGCCCTTGGCCTTTAGTCCCGGTTCTTATACAAACCGGGACATATGGTCCTCCATGTGGCCGCTGTGGCGAGCCCTGGCAGGAGGGCCTTTAGTATCGGTTGGTGGCACCAACCGGGACTAATAGGCATCCACGCGTCACCTGTTCAGGGGCTAGGGTTTTTGTTTTTTTTTCTGAAAGGGGGGTGGATTTGGGGTTTTTGTATGGTTAATTAAGGTGTTTCATATATTGTGTTAGGTAGCTAATTAATTAATAGAGATAAGTGTCCTTTCTTATCTCCGTGCTTGGTCGACGCTACGTACTATACGTATAGAGAGGCCCTCGACACGCTAGCTAGTAAGAAAATGAAGGAAACCATTAAGTACAGAAGTTCGTCATGCATACCGAGAGAAGTGATCGACCTCTCCTTCTCCGAGAGATTGGTCGAACAACAAGTTTTCGTATTATTTATCCGACGCTACTGGCTACATACATATACAATATGTAAGATCTGTTACAATCCCCTAGCATCTGAAATCAAGTTCCACATGGTATTCTCCGGCTTTATTGATGACGTGGTCAAGAAAGAATCCCGCTAATTCCTCTTGAATTGCTTTCATGCGATCTTCTGGTAGGAGTTCATTCCGGATCTCCCACGTCTAATTTGAAGAAGGGGGTTAACACATATATATGAATGAAACTCAACAGAAATGATGGTGTAATAAAATGAAATTTTGAATATTACTGCTTACGCACATCAAATTGTCTTTTAGAGTAGCCCCGCTTATCTTTGCAAGTCGCGTTGTATATGAACTCGCACACGTAGTATCCACAGAAATCATTCGCTTGTTCCTCCCACAAGCACTTTACGAGAAATAGAGGTCAATCAAACTGATAATGAAGCATTATAAATGGCATTGATGAAAGTAGCTAGCATCAACGGGATCGAGATGCGCGGAACTAGCTAGCTAGTACTACTTACTTTCGGGTATGTCCATCGCAGCTCCCCCGGCAGTCCCAGAGCTTGTGCGGTGAATACTTTCCAAAGCCTGCGAGACAAAGAAAACAATTACTTGATATCAGGAAATGAACAAAAAGTTGCCGATATGGTGCGATAATGATCGATTGAACTTACTTCTCAAGCATTTTAGTCATATCCGCATAGGTCTCGGGAGATTTTCGTCTCGAGTCTAAGACGGTTACTAGTCCCTGCTCAAGCTTAATCTCCAGGAGAATATAGTGGAAGTTGCGCACACATGCATAACTCATCAATTACATTACTATAACCTCGCTAGAGTAATAAGGGAAACCGAATATGCACAAGACAGTAACACTCACTCGAAGTTGTAAGGAAAGAGTATTTTATCTTTGTTTTGATTTACTATCAATGATTTGAGCAAGTTGGCCTCAACATCATCGGCGTTCTTTTCAACCTCAAATTTATCTATGAGATTTGTGTTAATGAACCCAATATCATACATTTCTGCTTTTCTGCACTCGACGATCTTCAATCTGCTTAATATAGTGAGGATAATCATATATACATGCAATGAAAGAGCTGAGCTATATATAGAGACTTAATGACAGAAGTAGTACTTATAGACAGTAGCAAGTGACTGTTAATTTATCGAGGGCCTTTTGATTGAACTACTGGAAGAACTCATCAAATGGAATAGTCAACAAATCAATTCCAACGAGGTCGTGCTCCTCTTTAACTCTCAGATACAAAGTATTCGTCCCCCCAGACTCTCTGCAGGTTTTCATGTACCAATCATGGAATATTCGCATCATCGTTGTTAGAGATATTTCATCTTTGACAAGAGGCTTCCCGTAATGGTATTGGTGTTCTTCCACCTCCAAGAAACCATAATGTACATCATCGGGCAGGTAATCTTCAAGATTGCTATAACTGGGCACCATCCCCGGATCATTAGCGACGATATCGCTAGACACCTTGAGCGCGGGGCACGATTGGTGCGCTTGTTCGCCAAGCTGGGCAATTTTTTTCCCAACTCGTCATTCTGCTAACCTTCGATCACTGATACTATTTCCCGACCGCTCCGCTTCGATAAATACCTTTGCAGTAATGCGCTCATAGTTGGTTTTCGGCGGAGACTTTGGTGGTTTCCTCAGGGCATCGAGTGTGCGCTTTGCTTTCACCCGGTCTACCTTCTCCTCCGGAGGTGGATGTCTCTTTGATTTCACCCCTTCAAAGAAGTCATTCACTTCCTTTTCCATGATCTTCGCGTTTTCCACGGTCCTCTCGTATGGTAACTTCCCTAGAGGCTTGAGAGGTGGACCGAATCTATATTGCCTGCCACTGGCTGTACTGCTAGACGCCGGAGCAGACGGAGCGGCTGCGGCTGTTTTCTTTCGTGCTTGCTTACGAGGTGGATGAGAAGGACTACGATGCGCCGGAGCAGCGGCGGGTCTCTTCCGCCCTTGCTGGTGAGGTGGAGAAGGAGGAGGCTGGTGGCTGCTCGGGCGTGCTGGCGCAGGCGGAGAAGGAGGCAGAGTGCCGCCATGCGCCGGAGAAGGAGGAGGTTGGTGGCTGCTCGGGCGCGCCGGCGCTGGCAGAGAAGGAGGCGGAGTGCCGCCACGCGCTGGAGAAGGAGGCTGGTGGCTGCCCGGACGCGCCGGCGCAGGCGGAGAAGGAGGCGGAGTGCCGCCACATGCCGGAGAAGGAGGCTGAGTGCCCTGATCACTCGCCAGAGGAGGAGGTGGTGGATGAGGCGGAGTGCCCTAACTCGCCGGAGGAGGAGGAGGAGGCAGAGGCGTCCAGTTCGGAAGGTTGATGAGATCCTTCCGCCATAGGCATGGAGTCTTCAAAGCAGAACCCAGCCGAGTCTACCCTTCACCGGTAGGGTGGTCAAGCTCAAGCTCCTCAAACCCCTCCGTTATTTCGTCTACCATCACCCTAGCATATCCTTCTGGAATCGGCCGACAGTGAAAAGTTGCGCCAGGTTCAGGACGTGCAACAGAGCCAACAGCCGCCTTGACTTTCATATTCATCCATTGCGTCATAAGGTGGCAATTGTGAGACTCCATGATTAAGTCCACGGGGTAGCTAGCAGGAGCCGTGAAGACAGGCTCCTGAAGTAGCTCCGTGGAAGTCACGCTGCTTCTCCGCTAAGATGGCAGTGTAGCTTCGGGTGTTGTCGTGGAATTAACACGCCAGATGTCCTTAGTGTGAGGACTTAGTCGTGAGGCCAACGCATCTATGTGGTAGCCTGAGAGGGGTTGAGCGGAATCGAGAGACGCAACACAAGACAAGGGTTTAGACAGCTTCGGGCCCCGGGAAACATCATCCGGTAACAACCCTACATGCTGTTTGAGGCTAGATCTCATTATCATCACAAGGGAGTCGCCCTAAACCGGGTCTCCTCTAGTTGTGTCTAGCCCTAGAGATTGTTTCTTTTTCCTTTTTCCCTTTGAGGAGCCCTGCCCCTCCTTATATATGTTGAAGGGGCAGGTTACATGTGGAGTCCAACTCGGACTTTAACTTAAACTATTTTGACTTCCCTTCCTGGGCTTCTTAACGTCTGTCGGTTTAACATTGTTCTGCCGGTTTAACATTGTCTGCCGGTTTACCGTCAGTCTTAGCCATCTGTCTTGACTCTCTGTCTTAACTCTCTGCCGGTTTACCAAGTCCCAGCCGGTTTAACATTCCAGCCGGGTCATACCGCGGGGTATATCCCCGACATTAGCCCCCAGTTTAATTTGGATTTATCCATGTTAAACTGATCCTGATCATCCTTAAGTCCTTGTCACTTCCTTCTTCTATAAAATCCGAGTCAATAGGCCAGCTTCATAATCAATTTGCTGACATTGGTTTGTGACAGAGAAATATTGTGAAGAATAACACATTTGACTCAACTCCCAATGCTTAACAAAAATATTGGTCCTTAAAATACTCATCTGATCTTCAGCCGGTTTATGAATGTAGAACTTGCCGGTTTAAGAATGTAAAACTTTACCGATTTACCATTGCGAAATTGCCGGTTTACAAATATTGATGGCACCGGGTCATAATTGTAGTTAACATCAAGCTTGAAAATGTACCTCTTATATGCCTATCACTTGTAGCCCCCAAGTCTTAAGAAGGTAGCATAGCAACAGCTTAAGACTTGCTTCAATATACAAGCTTGAAGAAATCCAGGTTGTTCATCTCAATCACCAGTCAGAACTGAGTATTTCACATATGTAGCCCCCAAGTGCCGGGTTGTCATGCTTGCAACAACCTGGGACTTGAAATTGCCTTATGCTTATAAAAACTTCAACCAGTGTATCCCCCAAGGGTCGGGTCATTATGCAATAATGAGCAGGGACTTTATAGATATGATCATGTAGACTTGAACAGCAACGTGTAGCCCCCAAGGGCCGGCTCAGTAAGATAATATTGAGCTGGGACTTAATATATTCTTCAATGAAAATAACATCATATGATGTAACCCCCATCATGGGGCTTGAACCCACGTCCACAAGGTTAAGAGCCTTGTGCTTTACCAACTGAGCAGTGGTTCCTTCAATATAATGGATTAAAAGCTTTGTACATGGAATTGTTGACAGGAGCAATTGGTATCACCCAAGGGCCGGCTCATTACGATGTGATGAGTCGGATCTTCAATAAAGTTAGCAAACAATGACTTTGCATTAGCCCCCAAGTGTCATGGTGCATGCTTGCAGCGACATGAGACTTGTGTATTTAATGTAATCTCAACTTGAATAATGTAGCCCCCAAGTGCCGGGTCGTAAGCCTGCAGCAACTCAGGACTATTCCTTTAATTGTAGAATAAATCATATCCATTAAAAATATGATAGCCATTGCGCCAAAGCGACTTTGAAAACCTTAATCATAATACTGGTTATTGATAACCATAATAAAATCCACCGTGTTGGCTATTAAAGATTTTGAATAATATAACCTGGTTTGAAAACCGATTCCTGCCATATAAACCGGTATATCCATGCACACATGATACATGCTATGATGATGTAATGATGATGCAACGTATGATGCAATATATGATGATGTATATGTATGATCAAGAGGGTTTAAGCTATGGTTCGGATACGACCAGAGCCCTCATGTAGTCATAATTGTGGCATTGCGCCAATCAAAAGGTGTAGCTATGGTTCGAATACGACCAAGCTCCCAAGTGATTTCCCTAGTGCCCTTATGCCTATCAAGAGGTGTAACTATGGTTCGAACCCATAGCCCCCAAGTGATTTTCCTGGTGGCCTTATGCCTATCAAGAGGTGTAGCTATGGTTCGGATGCGACCAAGCCCCCAAGTGATTTTCCTGGTGCCCTTATGCTTATCAAGAGGGTGTAAGCTATGGTTCGGATACGACCAAGCCCCCAAGTGATTTCCCTGGTGGCTTTAAGCCTATCAAGAGGTGTGACTATGGTTCGAACATAGCCCCCAAGTGATATTGTGAGCTGTGCTGTGCAGCAGACTCTCTTTGGCCCCTTATGATAATATTGGCTTGACAGCCGGATTACCGAAATAACCAGAGCTGTGCTCTTATGATAACATTGGCTTGATAGGCGGATCAAGAGGGTAGTAACGCTATGTTCTCTTTGGCGAATACACCTATGTTTGAACAGGAAGCCCCCAAATGATATTGTATAAAGCTTTGATAAGCTGAATCAAGGGTAAACCGGACGTCACTTTATGAAATAGAAACCCCCACGTGATCAATAATATGATAAGCCAATAAGGCAGGATACCCATGTTTGAACCGCGCATCATGGCAGCAGATCCTCTTCGGCAACCTTTAACTTTTTGCAAAAGATAAATTCTTCTTGAACCGGGATTTTGAACCGGATACTGAGAGCTTCAAAGCTTTGTGAGAGACATCTTTCCCTTAAACTGGATTTTAAACCGGAATCTTCATTTTCAGCCGAAAATTTTCTGACGGCCTTTAAACTCGAACTTGCGAGAAGTTAATTCTTTTTTGAACCGGAAATTCTTAAACCGGATTTGAGAGCTTGAGAGCTTCGTGGGAGAACAAATTTTCCTTGAACCGGATTTTAAACCGGCATTCTTCATTTTGAACCGGAAATTTTTTGACGGCCCTTAAATTTTCATCCATATGGTAGTAGCCTCTGGGACCGGGTTATCTTTCCCTCCAGCGTACTGGGGTTCTTGAGTTCACTGAAAAACCGGCAACCTTTGCCGAGTCATATCATTGTAGCCCCCGAGTCTCAAGATGACTCGAAGAGTTGGCTTGAGATTCTCCATATTTGATCATGATATAAACCGGCATAACTTGTATATCGTTGGTGTTGATAGCACGATGTGAATCCACCGAAGGTTGAGGTGACTGCGGCGAGTTGTAAATGATCCCGTATGAGCCGTGTCAGCAACTAGGCCAATGGTTCCTTCCAACTGGCTATTTGAAGTTATCCAAACTGTAGTGGCGGCGACTTGTGCGCCTGCTCATTGAGCCATCCAGTGCAGACGGCGGTTGATGATAATTTGCCTCCAATTTGAAAGAAAACCGGGCTACCCAAGCAGTGACTGGCTTTATACTCAATAAACAGCTCGTGCAGACAGGTGCGGCCTGGCGTGTTGATGTAGACCAGGCCGCGAGAGATGGACAGCAAAGGTGACCGCAGCATTAGAGGCAGGTCGAACAGATGAGTCGGCCGTGGCATTGTAAGCCGGTGCGGACGGGGAAAGTCGGCACTGGTGTTGTAAACCGGCACGGATGGGCGAGTTAATGTAGACCGGGTCCGCAGAGGCGGCGACTTATGTACGTCCGCACACTCCATAGATACGGCATGATAGCATGTTTACAAATGAATCATTATCCTGCAAAAAAAATATTGCCTACCAGAGTAATTGTTTGTTTGATAAAAACAATATGCGTCAAAAATAAACCTTAGACGGATACCACCTGACTCGTTCGGACAGTAAATAAGTCGGCTGTGGTGTTGTAAGCCGGTGCGGACGGGGAAAGTCGGTACCGGTATTGTAAACCGGTACGGACGGGCGAGTCGACCGTATGTTGATGTAGACCGAACTGCGGGGGACGGCGGTCTGTGCGTGCTATCAGGTAATCCGCGCGAGCGGGGGCGGTCCTGACGAGTTGATGTAGACTAGACCGTTGTAACGGCAGCTTGCACGTGTGTCTGTCGAGCAACAACATTGGACGAACGCTAGTACATGCATTCCGTATCCGTGGTATAACGGCATAAAAAATTGTTCTGTGTAAAAATATTATAAGGCCAAGTAATTGTTCTTTGATAAAAATAATATATATTAAGAAAATAAACTTGGGTGTATATCACCTGATTTGTCCACCCGACAGATGATCCGTATTTAGAGTTCGTGAATAGTCTCCAGTAGATTCAACGGCGATTTAGCCAAGCCACTCTCTGGAGACCGCGGCAGCTCAGATCAGACTCGCGACAGCTCGGAATAAGGCCGGCCAAAGGTGGCTTAGCACAAGGTCCCAGTGGCGACGGCGGAGATGATGGCTTAAAGCCTGACCACGGCGGAGCCTGGAAACGGGCGGCTCAGCACGGACCCTCCGGCTCATTTTTGACCAATCCCTTTTGTTATCAACTCAGTCACAGGCTCACAGCAGGAATGCAAACTTCAGAACTGTACCAACGACCGCAGCTAGCTTGAGACTTTCAGACTTGTTCCAAGCATCCAGAATACTGACATATGTCGTCACACGTACTCTACATGCCCTTAGATGAGCTCTTCAAATATTTGATACACCTCCATGGCTTTGTCTGCATTGCTCATACCCCAGAATCCTCATCATTCTTTTGCTGATCTCAAACCATCAACGTGCTCCTCAAACAAGCATGTATAGCCTTCCCTGTATCTTCTTAATCATATCCAGTGCAGTATAATGAGACTTCCATAACACATCGTAGAACACCTGCCACTTCAGTCCCCGTTGTTTGACAATAGGCCTCGGTGGCAGAAGCGAGCCGCCGGCTCGCGACGAGGAACAGTGACAAGGTCGGGCGGGCGGGACCGTGGTCTTGCTCGAGACGTGATTGGTGGTCGAACGCCGCGGCTCGAAGGAGAGCAAGGAGACTGGCGGGAGGAGGTGCTGGTGGTGCAAGGAAACTGCGGGGGCGGGTCGAGGCCTGCTCCAGCGGGGGCGCTGAGCGGCTCCGGGCGGCCAGCTCAAGCGTAGTGATGGAGGCTTCCAGGTAAAAACAGCGGAGTAGGAGGCGAGGCGCGTTTCGTACAAGCGATGGCTCAGAGTCGAGACCGAGGCCAGAGTGTCAGGAGGCGGCGATTTAGCCCCGGCCGTCAGGGTAGGCGGCGCTCGGCCACAGCGGAGCAGGCGGCTCGTCGAGGCAAGCGCTATAGAAGCGGCTCGTTGGTTACGACGCGACTTGAAGCCAGTAACGCGGAGCCACGGTGACGGGCCTCGGTCGATGCGAGACGGAGTCCAGGTGCGGGCGATTCTCAGTGACCGAAGCAGAGGCGTAACCCGGCATGGACCGATTGTTTGGCGCGGCTGCGGGGATGGCGACTCGGAGCGCGGTGGTGATTTGCGAAGAACGGGACAGCGAGGCCGGCAGCGGCGTCCTTGGAGGCAGTTGCGGGGCTGGCCTGGTACTGGCGGCTCTTAGCGTATCCGTAGCTCAGCGGAAACAGAGCAAGGCCAAGGCGGCGACCCAACGCGGTGCGACAAGTTGTCGGCGGGGGTAGCTCGAAGGAACAACAACGAGGTAAGCCGGCAATGGCGGTTTAGAGGCGAGCGGAAAGACCGGCGAGGCGTCAAATCAGGTCCGGTTTACTAGAGGCGTGGGCGGTTTACCACAGTTGCCAGCGACTCGCCGGAAGACCACGGGGCAGACCACGGCTCAGCGGGTGACCCGGGCGCGTCACAACGGCAGTGGTTGTCACCGGTTTGACGAGAGGCCACAGCAGCAGGGCAGTCCCAGGTGTGGGTCGAGCTACGGCGGCCCTGAGCAGAGGAAAACGGGTCCGCAGGCGTCTCAAACTCGTCGCGGCGACTCGGCGCGAGGAGAGGCCACAGCAGCAGGGCGGTTCCAGGCGTGGGTCGAGCTATGGCGGCCCTGAGGGGAGGAAGACGGGTCTGCGGGCGTCTCGAACTCGTCACGACGACTCGGCGCGAGGAGAGGCCACTCGGGGGCAATGGAAGAAGGCCTGTGGCGACTCGGCTTGACACATAATGAACCGGTGGCGGCTAGGCTGAAGCGGGAAGAGGCGCAGTGGCCAGCCGGCTTGACGAGAGGCCACAGCAGCAGGGCTTCAACAGGTGCAGCAAACGACTTGGCGGGTCGCAGAAGGCGGCGCAGGCCGCGGCGGTTCGGAGTCCGACGGCCCGTGGTGGCACCGGTGGCTCAAGACGACACGGAGGCGAGAGCCATGGCAGGAGCGGTGGGTCGAGGCCGGCAGCTTGGCCGCGGCGGTTTGGTGCGGTCATGGCAGAATCCAACTCTGTGCGTACCAATCCTTCTCCGGGTGGTAATTACTTTGACCGAAGTCAACTGGATTGGGTGGTTAGCAAATGTTGCGCTAAGACTTCCCGGCGACGGATCGAATCTTTCTCGGCGATTTGTTTCTTTTTCTTGACTTTTCCTTTGCTTGTTTGATGTTTTGACAGTGAACCAATGCTTCAACCGTACCAGCTTGGCGAGTTATGGATCCGGACATGACACACGAGTGAAAACAGGTTGTAGCAGAAAACGTTGATGTCGGCGACTTATGGTGGTACATAAGCACAACCCTAATTTCCTCTTGAACTTTAAATTTTTACAGATCTTGAAGCGGATGCAAACTGTTTATGAAAAATCCTTTCAAACTGGCTCTTCTTCATCTGTAAACTTACAAACTTCTCGATCCCTGGGAGAAATCCCTCCAAGAACTCAACACCATCGTGAGCTTGCCCCACGGTGGGCGCCAACTGTCGTGGAATTAACACGTCAGATGTCCTTAGTGTGAGGACTTAGTAATGAGGCCAACGCATCTATGTGGTAGCTTGAGAGGGTTTGAGCGGAATCGAGAGACGCAACATAAGACAAGGGTTTAGACAGCTTCGGGCCCCGGGAAACATCATCCGGTAACAACCCTACATGCTGTTTGAGGCTAGATCTCATTATCATCACAAGGGAGTCGCCGTAAACCGGCTCTCCTCTAGTTGTGTCTATCCCTAGAGATTGTTTCTTTTTCCTTTTTCCCTTTGAGGAGCCCTACCCCTCCTTATATATGTTGAAGGGGCGGGTTACATGTCGAGTCCAACTCGGACATTAACTTAAACTATTTTGACTTCCCTTCCTGGGCTTCTTAACGTCTGCCGGTTTAACATTGATCTGCCGGTTTAACATTGGTCTGAAGATTTAACATTGTTCTACCGATTTAACATTGTCTGCCGGTTTAACATTGTCTGCCGGTTTACCGTCTGTCTTAGCCATCTGTCTTGACTCTCTGTCTTAACTCTCCGCCGGTTTACCATCCACCGGTTTACCAAGTCCCAGCCAGTTTAACATTCCAGCCGGGTCATACCGCGGGGTATATCCCCGACAGGTGTAGCAGCTTCGGCTGGTCGTGCGCTGCGGGCCTCGTCTCATTCCTCTAGCGCTTGTACCCTTGCGTGCAGCGCCTGTAGTTGGGTCAACTCCTTTTTCTTCTTCCTCTCCCAGCATTTGTAACCGCCTGCATCGGGAAATCCATCCTTCCATGAAAGGGAGCATGGCATGCCTCGTGTCCGTCCGGGGTGCTCAGGATTCCCGAGGGCCTCAATGAGCTTGTCGTTCTCTCTGTCCGGAACGAACGTCCCTTGCTGCGCCTTTTCGATATACTCCCGAGGCTTCTCGATGGGTGTGTTCAGCTGCTCATTGGTACAAATGCACTTCTCTGTTACAGGGTCCAATTTTCCCCCAACCCCAAAGAACCAAGTCCTGCAACGGTCTAGCCAGCGTCGCGTCTCTGGTTCGACCCCTTTAGCAACGAGGTCATTCTCAGCCTTGTCCCACAATGGCCAGGCTTTCAGGTAGCCACCTGACCCCGTGCGATGGTGATGCTTCTTCTTTGCAGCATTTTTCTTGTTTGTCGCTGACATCTTCGCTGCTCTCTTAGATCTCTTTTTGGTGACAAATCCGGGCCACTGATCTTTGATCTTCTCAAATCGGCCGATGAATTCTGGAGTCTTGTCTTGGTCGACAAACGATGATTTCAGCTCATTCTTCCACCTCTTGAATAGCTCAACCATCTTCTTAAGAGCATAAACCTTGATCATTGGCTTTTTAACTGGATTCCCCGGATCCTCCTCTCGCGGGAAGGTGAAAATTTCCTGCAGCGCGATCTAAAGATCAGCTTTCTGCCTATCACTGACATAAGACACCCGAGAGTATTTGTCCTTAGGCTTCAACCATTGCTCGATGCTCATCGGGATCATGTCCCTAACTAGAACCCCGCACTGAGCATTAAATTTTTGCTTGGTCCGGAGGGGTTCAATCGGTTGGCCAGCGCGATCAATTTTGATGATCGTGTACCTTTTATCCGAGCGCAACTTTCTCTTCGGGCCTCGTCTCGTTATCGAAGTGTTACTCGATCCGGAGGGCTAGAAAAGAAGAAAAAGAAGAGACTTAATATGTATACATACCAAAAACAATTAATGCATCAATTAGGTATAGTCAACACATGCTTAATTAATTAATATATATATACCTTGCCGGACTCCGTTCGGTCACCGGAGCCATCATCACGGTGTCCTTCCCCCTCCATTCGGTCACCGGAGCCGTCATCACGGTGTCCTTCCCCCTCCATTCGGTCACCGGAGCCATCATCACGGTGTCCTTCCTCCTCCATCTTTTGATCATCGTCGTCGTAGCCTGCTTCTTCATCCTGTCTTTCCAGACCATCGGTGCATGTGTGGTTGAGAAATGACAAGACGACATCACTTCCATGTGCGATTATCTCCCCCAACACCGCTTCTTGTGCTTCATCTTGGGGGTGCGGATCCATAGTTTCTGCAAATATTTACAACATGGCAATTATTATTCAAACATGACATATGGATATATTAGTGGCACACGTTGAACTAGCTAGCTAAGCACAATAAGGAATCATATTAGTGGCATGGCCTCAATGCTTCTCTAGGGTTTTGGGTGGCCTCGACGACAACGCTCTTTTAACTTGGTAAATTTGGGTGGCCTCAAGAGAGTTTGTCGATCGAGTAGGGGCGCGGCGGGAGGGGTAGGAGACCGACATTGTTTTTTTTCTAGGGTTTGGGTGTCCTCGAGAGTTTTGGTCGAGAGAGAGGGCAGGGGGTGCTCCCGTGGTGTTGGGGATATTACTGCTGGGCGTGAACCAGCCTATCTGGGCCGGGTCAACTTCATCAGTAGTTCCAGAAGTGATAAAGCCCAAGAAGGCAGATGAGGGCCTAAGGCCCGTAGCTGGTTCAAGACTTGTAGCTGTAAACCGGAATTTGTATATAAACTTGTATTGTAAGTTAGGAATAAGGAGAGACCAACCCGGATACGAATATCCACTGGTGTTGGGACTCTGTGAACCGACGGGCGTCACCCGTGTATACAAGGGGACGACCCGGCGGCGGTTCAAGAACAACAGACAACAACTCGAGACATAGGCGAAGCTTGTTTGCTCCCTAGTCATCGAAACCCCATCAATTCCATCACAACTAGACGTAGGCTTTTACCTTCATTGAAGGGGCCGAACTAGTATAAACTCTCTTGCGTCCCTGTGTCCGCTTTAACCCCTTCAAGCTAACCCGTCGCGATGGCTCCACGACTAAGTCCTTTCTCTAGGACATCTGCCGTGACAAAACCACGACAGTTGGCGCCCACCGTAGGGCAATCGCGTGATGGTTTCCAGTTCTTGGAGGGCCGCTTTGAAGGACTCGAGGGCTACGCTGTAGGCTGGATGACTAAGAGTCATCGCGGCAAGCTCTACATCGACGACGCAGGCTGGGGCACCGAGGCCGGCTCAATTGAGTACGGGTACTGGGTCCCCTTTGGTAGCATTCACGTTTTCATTGGCAAGATCGGTGAACCGGGCCCCGAGCCGGACATCTGCACCGACCTCGTCGAGACTGCTCAGTGTGCGCGATCCGCCCTGGTTAAACCGGCCATGAAGCGTGCCTTCGTGGGAGTCATCCATGGAGGAAGTTACGAGGACGGATCGGATTTTCACGGCGCGACCGTCGTTTGTTCCGGCGACAAATCTTCGACCGAAGAAACCGAATCTCTTTATCAGCTACAAGATGGCCGGATTGGGAGCTGTTCCGATGGCAACAATATAACAGACCCCTCTGATCTGCCCAACTGGGTTGGAATATTCATGGCCGGAACACAAGCAGCGCTTCATTCTTCGACAGCTGCGGCAACGATCTCCGGTTCAGCAGCGGTGACGGCTGCCGGGGCAGGAGGCCCTGTGCGCCCGTCGGCTCAGGTTCTATCAGAACTATTTGATGCGTTGGCTGTGCTTATGGCGGAAGTTAATCCGCCGGATCAGGACGTCACAACGCGGAGATTGCAAAGGTAAAGGAACGGATCACCCAGGCCAAGGCGGATCTGGCGGCTGAGGACACCAGGATGGCCGCAGAGCGGGCCGCTTTAAATGCACAGGCCTACAGGCTTATGTTGGACCAGAGCGCGTCGCATGAAGTCATGAGGAGGAAGCACCGATCCCGCTTACCTCCGGTTTTCGAGGCCAGAGACCTTTTCAATACTCCAGGACCAAGAGCCGGCAATCCGCTGGAGGGAAACCGGCAGAAGCCCCTGGGACCGGTGCACTGGTTCAGCCTCGTCAGATGGACCCGCCTCGTCAAAACACCGTTATACCTCAGGCTACTTTAACACCTCCGGGTCACTACTCCAACCCAATGGACAATCTTGTTGCCGCTGCTGCACGGCTGGAGGCCATTCCTATTGAAGGTGACTCGCTGCAGGCAGTAGAGACACGACGGGTCAAGGAACTTCTAAGGACAGCTTTGGCCCAACAGGAAGCGTACTCGTACAGCTGCGACCGGATCCACTCGACCCCCCGTCCAAGCCGGAGCTATAGCAGACATATGGATGAACCAGCAGTGTCGAGTAATGAACGACGTGGGGCACCCCATAACAACAACCCGGCGGGTGGTGCTGATAACGCTCAGGGAGTGGTGGACCAGGCCCGCGCGCGCAGGGAGGCCGAGTTAGCCACACAACATCAGGCTCGGTAGCTCACGACGGTTCGTCCAACCACCTTGACTAAACCTGGTGTTACTTCTAGTTCTTTGGGGTGCCTTTCCTTATCCCCGCTTTACGCAACGTGCGCCTGCCCAGGGATTTCAAAGGCCCGCGCAAGGTACCAAATTACACGGCGGATCAACCTCCAGAGACATGGGTGGAGAGCTATGAGATGGCCATGGAGATGCTTGATGTGGATGACGCGGCGTGTGCGAAATACTTCACCATGATGCTTGAAGGAACGGCCCGTACTTGGTTAAAAAGCTTGCCGGCTAATTCTATCAGTTCATGGGCCCAATTACGAGCCCGGTTTATCAGCAATTTCAAGGATACCTGTAAACAGCCTATGTCGATAGTTGACTTAGCTGCATGCGCCCAGGAGGAAGGAGAATCAACGACTCATTGGGTGCGCCGGGTTTCACAAGTGTTGCACTCCTCAGACCGCATCAACGCTGACACCGCAGTATTAACCCTAGAAGGTAACTGCCGGTTTGGGCCCCTGAAGCTGAAGTTGGGACGGATGAAGCGTCATTGCACCGACATGGGGACCCTCATGGCCGCTTTGGTGAAATATGTTGATTCTGATAGTACCAAGGATCCCGAATCTGATGATGACAAGACAGGGAAAGGGAAGAAGAACAGCAACTCCAAAGGTCAGCAGCATCACTAGGCAAGCAATGGTGGTGGAGGCAAGCGTAAAGCGGATGGTAACATGGACTTTGTGGCTAATACCAACGCACAGGACAATGGCCAGCGACGCAAGGGTAGACCGAAAAATCGTAATGGAGCACCCAACCCTAACCCAAATCGCCTAAACTATCTGCTAAGCCAGCCCTATCCAAGACATGGGACGAAGGAGGCGTCAGCAAACCACTTTTGGAAGGATTGCTTTATTATGCAGGAGTTCAAGAATTCTAATAATTTCTGGTATGATCACGAATCTGGCTGTGGCTCAGGATCCGGGCCGGGTTACGGTGGAGGAAGTTCTGGTTCAGGATTCAATGGTAATCCGGGCGGACATAATGGTCAAAATAGTCAAAACAACCAGGGTCGTTACAACCAACAGCAGCAACAGTCAGGATACCAGAGCAACCCAAAGCAGTTGAGTAGTGGGCAGTACCATGTCTTCACCACTAGCTTGGACAAGAGAGACCGGAAGGTTCAGAGGCGGGCGGTCAACTCTGTTGAACCGGTCATACCTCGTTATCTACGTTGGTCGGAACAACCAATCATATGGAGCAGAGAGGATCACCCTCCCCAGGTCGATAATCCGGGTCAGTCGGCTCTAGTGGTGGTGCCTCAGGTGGGAGGTTATAAGTTCACCAAGGTGCTCATGGACGGAGGGAGCAGCATTAACATCCTGTATTATGAGACCTTCCGTCGTATGGGATTAATAGATAAAAATCTCAAACCGTCTAATACAGTGTTCCACGGTGTAGTGCCAGGTAGATCAGCGTATCCCGTTGGTAAGATAGCTCTGTAAGTGGCCTTTGGGGATGACCATGATTCCAGGTCGGAGACATTGACGTTTGAAGTGGTGAAAATCCAGAGTCCATATCACGCCCTGTTTGGGCGACCGGCTTACGCCAAGTTTATGGCACGGCCCTGTTATGCGTATTTGCAGCTCAAGATGCCGGGTCACAGGGGGACAATAACGGTTCACGAAAGCCGCAAAATCGCTTTGGAATGCGAGGAAGGAGATGCGGCTTATGCAGAGTCAGTTTGTGCCACCGAGGAGTTGAATTACTATAAAGAAAATGTTGATCCGGCGGACATGACTCCGTTGAAGAAGCCAACTACGGAGCATGATCCGGCCCTGAAGTTCAAATCGGCAGCAGAAACTAAGCTTGTTGAATTCGTACCTGGCGATTCGTCCAAGAAGTTCAGCATCAGTGCCGACTTGGATCCGAAATAGGAAAGCGCGCTCATCGAGTTCATCCGTGAGAATCGGGACATTTTTGCATGGAAGCCCTCTGACATGCCAGGTGTACCGAGGCAACTCGCTGAGCACACACTTAATGTGGATCCTAAATATAAACCGGTGAAACAGTTCCTCCGCCGGTTTAACAAAGAAAGACGCAAGTCGATTGGAGAAGAGGTAGCCAGGCTCTTAGCAGTTGGCTTTATTGTTGAAGTTTTTCACCCTGAGTGGCTTGCCAATCCAGTGCTGGTCCTCAAGAAAAACGGCACCTGGCGCATGTGTGTGGATTACACAGATCTTAATAAAGGCTTGTCGAGCAGATCCTTTTGCCCTCCCCCGTATTGATCAAATTATTGATGCTACGGCGGGTTGTGAGCGTTTAAGTTTTTTGGATGCGTATTCTGGCTATCATCAGATCAAAATGGCAGTTATGGACCAGGAGAAGACATCATTTATAACTCCCTTTGGAGCCTTCTGCTATGTGTCTATGCCGTTCGGGCTCAAGAGTGCCCAAGCAACTTACCAACGGTGTGTACAAAATTGTCTTCACAAGCAGATTGGCCGTAATGTACATGCTTACATGGATGATATCGTGGTTAAGTCCAGGGAGAAGGAGACTCTGATTGATGATTTGAAGGAAACCTTTGATAACCTAAGAACATACAATATGATGCTTAATCCGGACAAGTGTGTCTTTGGTGTACCGGCGGGCAAGCTATTGGGTTTTCTGGTGTCCAACAGGGGAATTGAGGCTAATCCGGAGAAGATCACGGCTATCACCTCCCTGGCTAAACCAAAGTGTATCAACGATGTTCAACGCCTGGCAGGCCGGATTGCCGCGTTAAGCCGGTTTATCAGTCGTCTTGGTGAGAAGGCAATCCCTTTGTATTAGATGTTGAAAAAAACGGATCAGTTTGTTTGGAGCTCCGCCGCTAATGAAGCATTTGAGGACTTAAAGCGGCAGTTGGCCAATCCACCTGTGCTCACCACTCCCAGTGACAAGGAGCCGTTACTGCTATATGTTGCTGCTAATACTCGGGCGGTCAGCGTGGCTATTGTGGTGGAGCGAGAGGAGGCAGGCAAGGAGCATCCGGTTCAACGACCGGTCTATTATATCAGCGAGGTGCTAATCGAGTCCAAGCAAAGGTATCCGCATTGGCAGAAGCTGGTGTATGGAGTTTTTATGGCAAGCCAGAAGCTTAAACAATATTTCCAAGGGCACCCAATTACGGTGGTCAGTTCTGCTCCTTTGGGAGATATCATCCAAAACCGAGAAGCAGCTGGCCGGATTGCAAAGTGGGCCATAGAGCTGGGGCTGTACGGTTTGAAGTATGTGCCTCGGACAGCGGTTAAGTCTCAAGCACTTGTTGATTTCATCAATGATTGGACGGAAATGCAAGCACCTGAAGAAAAGCCGGATCACACATATTGGACCATCCATTTTGACGGATCCAGGCAGTTGGAAGGCTCGGGGGCTGGAGTCGTATTAACTTCCCCATGAGGTGATAAGTTTTGTTATGTTCTCCGCTTAATGTTCCCTTGTACTAACAATGCAGCTGAGTATGAAGCCTTACTCCATGGTCTCCGGATGGCTAAGGAGATGAGTCTAAGTCGAGTTAAGTGCTTCGGTGACTCGGACCTTGTGGCTCAGCAAGTGTCTGGCACTTGGGACTCCAAGGACCCACTCATGGCAGCGTATCGTCGGGAGGTGGATACTGTTGCAGGTTATTTCAAAGGCTATCAGGTGGACCACGTGGACCGGCAGAAAAATGAAGCGGCGGACGCTTTAAGCCGGCTGGGCTCTCAGCGCAAACCGGTCCTGCCCAATGTTTTTCTGGATGTGCTGCACAACCCGTCGGTCAAGATCCCTGGTGAAGAGGATTTGGCTATTTCTGATCCGAAGGCTCAATTGGTGGCGGCTCTTCATGTTATTCCAGATTGGACGCTTCCTTACCTGGCGTACAAAAACCTGGGCGAGTTGCCAGAGGATGAGATTCTGGCCCGGTAGATAATCCGGCGATCCAAGTCCATGGCTATCATCAACGGCGAGTTGCATCATTGCAGTGTATCAAGAGCTTTTCAACGCTGTGTGTCTCCTGAAGAAGGTCGTGAAATTTTGCGTGAGATCCATGAAGGAGATTGTGGTCACCACGCCGGTTCAAAGTCTCTGGTGGCTAAAGTGTTTCGCCATGGCTTCTATTGGTTAACTGCTCATGCTGATGCGGAGGATCTAGTCAGACGATGTGATGGTTGCCAAAGGTTTTCAAGACGTGCTCATGTACCGGCTCAATAATTGAGAATGATTCCAATTACTTGGCCATTTGCGACTTGGGGGCTGGATATGGTTGGGCCTTTCAAAAGGTCCAAAGATAAGAAGACCCACCTCCTGGTGGCGGTTGACAAGTTTACAAAGTGGGTGGAGGCAGAACCTGTTAGCAAGTGTGATGCGGCCACGGCGGTTCAGTTCATCAAAAAGGTGATTTTCTGGTTTGGCTTTCCGCACAGTATTATCACAGATAATGGTACCAATTTGTCCAAAGATGCTATGAAGGAGTTCTATGAACGGGAGCACATCCGGCTTGACGTTTCATCAGTGGCACATCCACAGTCCAATGGTCAAGCAGAAAGAGCTAATCAAGAGATCTTGAGAGGCATCAAGCCCCGGCTCATGGTTCCTTTGCAGAGAACGCCGGGTTGTTGGGTAGAAGAATTACCATCTGTGTTATGGAGCATCAATACAACACCCAACAGATCAACAGGATACACACCGTTCTTCATGGTTTATGGAGCGGAGGTGGTTCTCCCCAGTGATATCCATCATGATTCACCTTGTGTAACGTCTTATATTGAAGCGGACAACGAGACAGCACGGCAAGATGCTTTGGACCGGTTGGATGAAGAGTGTGACATTGCAGCCGCCCGATCGGCGATTTACCAGCAGGATCTTCGTCGTTATCACAGTCGCCGAGTCAGAACCAGAACCTTTCAGGAAGGAGATTTGGTGCTTCGGCTCATCCAAGATCAGACTAATATGCATAAGTTATCCCCACCTTGGGAGGGGCCTTTCGTGGTCAACAAGAATCTGCACAACGGGTCGTACTATCTGATCGATATTCAAGAGCATAAAGACTCACGTACATCAGAGGAGGAGACTAACAGGCCGTGGAACATAGCTCATCTTCGGCCTTACTATACCTGAGCCATTGGCTATACTTATGTACATATTACGACAATGTATATATTATGATTAAATATAATAAACCGGAACCTCAGCTAAAGCGGGGTATCTGTTCTTTTACATCATGTGAGGTTACACAGAGTTTCTCTAAAGCGGCCTCCGGTTTATCCCTTGAGTTCGCTTTTTAAAAGCATCATGTTATATCACTTGGGGGTTTGGTCGTGTCCGAACCAATACCATGCCTCTTGATAGGCGAGAGCCACCAGATCACTTGGGGACTTGGTCATTTCTGAACCAGTCATGCCTCTTGATCGGCTTAAGGCCACAGAATCACTTGGGGGCTTGGTCGAACCCGAACCATGACCATGCCACTTGATTGGCATAAATGCCACGTTTTCATTTGGGGACCTGGCTGACTAGAACCATAGTTACACCTAACGGGAGCGTGGTCATGTTCGGCCATGGTAACACCATCTGATCAGCTCAAATAAACCTTTTTTTGCAATGTTTTGTCATTGCACTTGATTTACACTTTTCTTGGAAGGTTTTTTTTTGCTTTTTATTGCGTTTTTTAAACCGACAAAGGTTTTTAACCAATCAATTGACAGAACACAGTTCACGTCAATCCGGAGACATTTGCCCGGTTTGATCCTTGTTGTTAACATCCTCTTATGGAGTAACACGGTGTTTGTTATAACCCGGCACGTTTACATGGTAAACCAGCATCATATATACACATGAGCTGTTATCTCGTCCAACAGTGTGGGTTTGCAAAACTCCGCTTCAAGATTGGCCAAGCCAACTTCATGCTCAACGAGGATAGGTATTATGTATCACAAAAATTTGGTCATATACTTAAGAATTTTTTTGGATGTTTTGACTTCATATATGCAGACATCATATTCCGCCGGACGGTACAACCGCGGTGGCACTTGAAGAGTTTTTTATTGCAGAAGGTTCTTTGGAAAGTTCATCACCACAGGAAGAACAAATTATGCACGAAGGCATATCAACATCAAAAGTATCAGCTAGCATATTACAAGGCAACACGATGCCCATAATAATATCATTGTTTTTCGCAAAGGAGAGGCAGTTTCAAAACCGGCTTCCGGTTCAAGCTTGGTCACCAGCCTGGCCTGATGGTTGTGGGTCACCCTGCGCCGCTTCAGCCTCAGTTTCTCTACCTAGTGGCTGGAAATCAACAGTTGTCCAGTCTATTCCCATTAATGCTTGAAAAATAGCTTCATCGTGGATCAGCAATGACGGGTCAATATCGGGAGCGTAAGTGTGCTTACGGATTGGAGGGATAAGATTTTCCGACTCATGAATTGGGGCAGCTATTCGCTTGTTCTGATTATCATATTGAGCTTGATAATGAGACAAGTCTGCTTCTTCAGCCAGTTGACAAGCTAGCGGACGCACCTCCCGGTTTATGGCTCGCTGATTTGCTTCACTAAATTCTGACCCATCTTCTTTCAAGCTGGGATAGCCCTGAGCCGCTTCAATAGGATCAAAATCCGGCACCTAGGCTTTTGCCCGCATTAAGGCATTGATCGCACCGGTTCGAGCAGCAGATTTCTTCAGCTCTTCAACCCAGGCGGGAAGCACCGACAGTTTCATTAGGGTATCTTGAATCAAAGTGGGCGCCGGTTTGTTGTGAGATGCGGTAAGATGATCCGTTGTGCGCCAGTATACAGCTGTTCGACCAACGTGTAGACGGCCTTCAATTGTTTCCGCACATCTGAACCCAAATGACCAGTGCGTGTCCCTGAAATATCATAAGGGTTAAACCGGCAGCTCTGTAAGAAGGTTGAGTCAATTCAGAAGTCAAACTGGCTTACCAAAGATAGCAGTGGTCATAGTATGCACGTGCCGCTTTATACTGGTCAATTCATCCGCCACCGGTTTTAGTGCAGCCTTGGCATCCTCTGCTCGTTTGATTAAAGTGGACTTTTCAGTGGCCCAATCCACCTGTTTCTTCTTGAAGCTCTCCTTAAGCTACTCCATGGTGCTTAAAGCGCTGACTAATTCCTCTTTTGCTTTGGAGGTTTCAGCTTGTTGGGTTTTCAGGTTTTCTTGGAGGTCGGCTATTTGGTTTTCTTTCGTCTTCAGCTCAGCCTGCATGTAGACAGTTATATGCTTCAACAAAACGGTACAAGGATTGAAGTACCAACCACATAACAAGTTATGCACTTGGCACTTGGGGGCTAATGCATATTCAATCTTCATCTTTCAATTGCTTACAAAGTCCCAAGATCAATACAAGTATTCAACTTGGCACTTGGGGGCTAATAGCTATTTGCTCGTATATATTCTGATGCGGCAATTTCAATTACTTAAAGTACCGGTTTAACTACACTAAGTTGAACCGGCCCTTGGGGCTACATCAGCGAATTTCAAAGCATTAAAATTTATATTAGTAAGTCCTGGTTTGAAAGAATATTACAAACTGGCCCTTGGGGCTAGGAGAGTCAGCAAGAATGGAAGCATACAAGTAGGAAGGAGCATATGGAAGTTACCTCATATTTATCTTTCATCATATTAACCAGACCGGCTTCATAGTCGCGACTGGTATACAACCAGTTCAGATAGCCGGAATGGATATCTTGGGCGTTCAGAGCAGCATAAGTCGTCAGATCAGCGTTCCACTTGCCTTTGCCAAAGGCAGCAAATTCTTCCTTGGCAGAATGTTTGGATAAAGCGACAGGATTGCTTGGCTCTGTATGGCCAGTGCCTGTAATGACAACCTCATCATCCTGGGTACCGCCGGTTTGCACTGGGGCTGTTGGCTTGTTAGTAGGTTTTGCTGGACCGGTGGAGCTTTCAATCCGGATGGAACCTGTGGGCTGATTGACAGGACCTGAGGCATCAGTAGGTCTCTCTTCAGAAATAAGAACATCGTCTTGCTGCGGTGGATCGTTGGGTATATCCTCAGGAATAGCTGCTTCAAGATTGGGTGTCTTGCCTGGTTCAAGAACGACATCTTCTTCGGCCGCTTTGTCCAGGCGGGCCTTCTTGCTTGGCCTAGGTTTGGCCCTGAGAAGAATAACAAAATCAAATACAGCATATGTTCTAAGGCGATGTACTGCAAACATCACAATAAGTATAGCTTACCCAAGCACCGTTTTGAGCGGTGGGAGCTGAGTAGCCGATGACTCGCCAGAAGATGAGTGGGAAGTAACCTGGTAATCGGAGTCAGACGGATTAAGAGGTTGACGAAAGTAGCCCACTTTAGGACAAGCACTGACAAGCAAATTAGAGACCTCTGAATGGCGTTTCCGAACCGGACTGTTCGGTAAACCGGCGGAGGTAACTACCTGGCCGTTGTGCCGGGTTGTGCGACGAGCTTCGTGTTGTTGGGTCTTCATAAGAAATTTAGGATCCAAATAAGCAAGAGGATGAGAAAATTTAACTTTTCGGTTTGCCTGACGGATTTTTTGTGAAGGCAAAGTTTTTGAATTGGAAGAGAGAATAATTACCTCTGCAACATCCGCGTGGCTGGCTTCGGCATCATCCTGACAAATATCATCATCAATAAGACGCATAAAAAATAAACCAAGTGAGTTAAGTTCTACCTCAAAGTCCGGATTATCCACATCATCATCAGGGGCCGGATTAGAAGATGCAGTGGTTCTTTTTCTGTGGGCAGTCTTCTTCACAGCTTTAGTCTTTTGCCGAGTTGCTCTTTCCGATTTGTCCGGTTTTTCTGGTTTCTCCTGCGGCAGTTTCTTGCTCCAAAACGGATCATTGCCCTGATTAGGCAGACACTGATATTAAACAAAGACCAGATATATCATTAACAGATTCAGCAAAAAGAAAAATCAAAGTCTTACAGCTGGCGGTTTGTTGGTGGCACAGAAGGGAAGCAGGCCGTTTCTAGCACAGATGTGTTCCGGTTCATTCAGCATCTTATTCACAGCCTCTGTGATTTCTTCATCGGTGAGCTGGATTTTGGAATGTCGCAGTGGGTCATCAACACTACCAGTATACTCGCACATCAAACCGGAGCACTGACTAAGGGGCAGTATGCTCCATGATATCCAACAGCGAGCGAGATCAACCCCTGTTAAACCATTAGCCATAAAGGCTCTGAGCTTTAACAGTTGAGGAGCATATCTGCTTCTCTCCTGTGCAGTCAATCTTTGTGGAAAAGGGTGTGTATTGCTGAGCCGCTCCGGACGAAAGCCAGGCAAGGGATTCTCACCAGCAGGGGAGGTGTCTTTGTAGTAGAACCATGTCTGATTCCATTCTTTGGGGTGGCTATGCAGTTTGGCGTGAGGGTATGTGACCTCTTTCCTTTCTTGAATCTCCACGCCACCCAACTCCATATTGGAGCCGTCAGTAAACTCAGTACGGCGGTTTAGATGGAAAAGGTCTCTGAACAATTCCACTGTGGGCTCCTCTTGAAAGAACGCTTCACAGAGCACTTGGAAGTGACACATATTTGTAACAGAGTTGGGGCCAGTATCTTATGGATGGAGCTGGAAATCGGCTAAAACATCCCAGTAAAATTTAGAACTGGGCGGCTTAAAGCCCCGGGCTAAGTGATCTACAAAAACAACAACCTCTCCTTCTCGAGGTGTGGGAGGGAATTCTTTGCCAGGAGCCCTCCAATGGATGGTATCTTTGCTGCCTAAAGCGCCAATCAGGACTAAATCGTCCAGTTGAGCCTCTATGACGCGAGAAGGAACCCAATTGCACTCATACACTTTCTTGGCCATGATGGAATCCACAAGGTAGAAGATCCCGGTTCAAAAATGCATTTGATCAAGATACATTGGTATAGGCACTGTTAAACCGGAGACTGAACTATCTGAACCGGAGTTTTATGAAGCAACAAGCATCTGGCGGTTCAATAAGGGGACTAATGGCATATACCGGTTTGGAAAATTTTCCTATAAGGTTAAACCGCCTGATCTAAGCATTGCGGATGGACAAGTACGCAGAAACAGGTTTCACAAGATTTCCTTATAGCATTGGATCTGAAGCAAGTTCAGAAAAGAGATAAATACTTAGAGGTTCAAAGGAGCAGTACCGAACCAATGAGCAAAACATTCATATAGATCTATGGTTTTGAGATGCATAAGTGAAGGCGAAGGTCAAACAACTATCATTGCACAGAGTAAAGATTTGTGGATTCATCTAAAGATCTATCGTATGAGCAAGAGGCAGACGATGAATACTAAAGAACTGTGAAACCCTAAAACAGATCTGCAGGGGAAAGGATAGAAGGTTTACCGGAGCTGAGGAAGACGCGAAAGGTTGCCGCGATGCTCTGGTGCGCCCAGGTTGATGCAGCGGCCAAGGTTGAGGCAGAGGTCGACGGTGGCGGCGGAGCTCTAAAGCCGGGCGATGCGAGGAAGACGAAGCAGAAGGGGAAGAAGGGAAAGAGAAAGGAAATGACCCTTTGGTCCTATTTATAAGGCAAAAAGACATGTGTCAGGCGCGACAATCAAGGGGCCACGAAACAGAGCTGTCGCCTCGATTTCCGCAGATATATTAAATAAAGAAGCATAATGGATATCTTCGTTATGACAGGTGACGTCACTCTGGTTTACAGTAATCAGAGAAGATGACAACATGGCGGTTTACCAATTTATGAGAAGACGTTGAAGATGAAGTTTTTGTTAAAGGATTGACATGAACCCGTTCAAATCAATCTGGGGCCTAATGTTGGGGATATTACTGCTGGGCGTGAACCGGCCTATCTGGGCCGGGTCAACTTCATCAGTAGTTCCAGAAGTGATAAAGCCCAAGAAGGCAGATGAGGGCCTAAGGCCCGTAGCTGGTTCAAGACTTGTAGATGTAAACCGGAATTTGTATATAAACTTGTATTGTAAGTTAGGAATAAGGAGAGACCAACCCGGATACGAATATCGACCGGTGTTGGGACTCTGTGAACCGACGGGTGTCACCCGTGTATATAAGGGGACGACCCGGCGGCGGTTCAAGAACAACAGACAGCAACTCGAGACATGGGCGAAGCTTGTTTGCTCCCTAGTCATCGAAACCCCATCAATTCCATCACAACTAGACGTAGGCTTTTACCTTCATTGAAGGGGCCGAACTAGTATAAACTCTCTTGCGTCCATGTGTCCGCTTTAACCCCTTCAATCTAACCCGTCGCGATGGCTCCACGACTAAGTCTTTTATCTAGGACATCTGCTGTGACAAAACCACGACACGTGGTATAAGTTATCACGGACGAGAGGGGGTATATCGACAGCGACAACATACGGCGACCCCTCGACCCTCGAACCCTCGGCGACCCTCGACCCCTCGGTGACCCTCGACCCTCTACCCTAGCTAGTTCTCGCCCCTCGCCCCTCAAACCCTCGGCGACCCCTCCCCGCCTCCCCCCTCCTCATGTTGAAGTTATCGGGGACGGGGACATACCCGATAAAAAATAAGAAGACGAAGAAAAAATAAAAAGAGGAGAAGAAGAAAGCAATAAAGGAGAAGATCGAAGAAAAAAAGAAGAAAAAAAAGAGGAGAAGAAGAGAAAATATAAATTTTTCTATTTCCTCTTCTTCTCCTCTTTTTTCCTCTTCTTATTTATTTCTCCTCTTCTTCCTCTCCTCTCCTTCTCATTTTTCTTTTCCTTCTTCCTAAACTAAACATAAACTAAAATAATCCTAAAACTAAACGAAGTTATCAGGACTGGGTATATCGACAACGAAGAAAAAAAGAAGAAAAAAAGAGGAGAATAAGAAAGGAATAGAGGAGAAGAATAGAAAATAGAAAATAGAAGAAAGGAATAGAAGAGAAGAAGAGAAAATAGAATATTTTCTATTTTCTCTTCTTCTCCTCTATTCCTTTCTTCTTCTCCTCTTCTTTTTCTTCTTTTTTCCTCTTCTTATTTATTTCTCCTCTTCTTTCTCTCCTCTTCTTCTCCTTTCTTCCTCTTCTTTTTTTCCTAGATATATAAAACTTTTCTAAAAATGTAACTTTTGCATATATAAAACTTTTCACTCTACATTTTCGTACATATGAAAAAAATAAAGTTTCTATACAAAAGAGCATAATTTTTATGAACAAATTACAACATCTAAATTAACTAGACATCTAAATAAATATAACTACACATTCGAAATTTTCCTAATCTTAAAACTAAACTAAACTAAACATAAACTAAAATAACCTAAAAACATGTAAAAACATCTAAGAATAGCATCTAAAAACTTCTAAAAAAACATATTAAAACATCTACAAATATAATAGCACCGCGCAGGGGCGGATCCAGGGGCACGGTGGAGGGGCCGGTGCCAGCGCCGGCGGGGCAGGGTAGGGGCGCAGGGGCGCGGGACTGGGGAGGGGCACGGGAGCAAGCTGGTGCTCACAGGGGGCGGCGCGTCGGAGCCGGTAGGGGCGCGAGGGTCGACGGCGCGTCGGGGCAGAGGGCTTCAGCGGCGGCGGCGACGATGTTGAGCAGCCTGACGGCGTCGGTGGCGGCGGCGACGGTAAGGTGGAGCAGGGGCGTCGGGCGGCGACGGCGGCGAGGAGGAGCAAGGGCGTCAGGGGAGTAGAAGTGATGGATTTCATCGAAACTGCTAAGTGTTTTCTTATATACCCAGGGCATTGGTACCGGTTCGTGGCACAAACCGGTACCAATGCGCCCTTTAGTCCCGGTTGGTGCCACCAACCGGGACCAAAGGTCTCTTTTCAGCAGTCCAAAGGGTGGGAAGCGGAGGCCTTTGGTCCCGATTGGTGGCACCAACCGATACCAAAGGGGGGCATTCATACCGGTTTGTGCCACGAACGTTACGAATGCCCCCCTTTGGTATCGGTTGGTGCCACCAACCGGGACCAAAGGCCTCGTGCTCCCGGTGGCCAAAAATTTAGTCCCACCTCGCTAGTTCAGAGGGGCACGGAGTGGTTTATAAGCCCCACTGCCGCACCCTTCTCGGGCTCCTCTCGATTGCAGTCTTATGAGCCTAATTGTCACTTCTATGCCTGATGGGCCTACTGGGCCTTCTGCGGGCCTGAATCCTGGCCCATGATAGGGTTTCTAGTCGTATTCAGGCCGTGGTGGCCTAGTAGTTGGCACTTTTTTTTGTTGCTTTATTTATTTTATTTTATTTCTACTTGCAACAAAAAAACCTCACTATTGCTATTTTTATTTATTTTATTAAAGTTTATTTATTTTACTTTTATAAAGTTTATTTTCTTTCTACTTCTTTATTTTATAAAAGTTTATTTTATTTTGTTTCTACTTATTTACTGTATTAAATTTTAATTTGTTTTAATTATTTATTTTATTAAATTTTAATTTGTTTTATTTTGTTTCTACTTATTTATTATATTAAAGTTTATTTTACTTTATTTTGTTTCTACTTATTTATTTTATTAAATTTTAATTTAATTTATTTTGTTTCTACTTTTTATTAAAGTTTCTTTTTTTTTCTTTCTCATTTTCATGTTTTGAATAAAAAATACTTTGCTAATTTCAGTGGCATGAATTTTATATAATTTTAGTTTAAAAATACTAGAGGTTTATAAAAGCTTTTTAGTTCATTCCTTTTGCTATTAGAGTTTTATAAAAGTTTTTTAGTTAATTTTCTTTTTGCATCGTATCATCATTTCATCCACATAGTGTGTGCAACAAATTAGAGAGGGTTACGGCAAAAACTGGATGCATTCGTGTACAAAATGGACAATCTCTTTCGAAGTATGAGGGTTTCATACGGAAACTCGTCTGTTACAAAGGGATTTCATTTTTTGAACTTATTTGAATTCCAGAGTTTTTCTGTGTTCAAAATGCACCATTCAAAGCCACGTCATCAATTTTTAACCCTTTCTGACTTTATTTGTTATTTGTCATGCCTTTACTGATTATTTTGAGCTATAAGACCCTGAAATTGAAAAGCATTTCAAATGAACTCTGAAAAGGTTGAAAATTGGCATCGTATCATCATTTCATCCACATAGCATGTGCAATAAAGTAGAGAGGGTTACGGGAAAAACTGGATGCACTTCATGTACAAAACGGACAATCTCTTTCGAAGTATGAGAGTTTCATATGGAAACTCGTCTGTTACAAAGGGAATTTCATTTTTTTGAACTTATTTGAACTCCATGCTTTTTTGTGTTCAAAATGCACCATTCAAAGCCACACCATCAAATTTCAACCCTTTCTGACTTCATTTGTTATTTTTAATGCATTTACTGATTATTTTGAGCTATAAGACCCTGAAATTGAAAAGCACTACAAATGAACTCTGAAAAGGTTGAAAGTTGGCATGGTATCATCATTTCACCCACATAGCATGTTCAAGAAATTAGAGAGGCTTACGGCAAAAACTGGATGCACTTCGTGTACAAAACCGACAATCTCTTTCGAAGTATCAGGATTTCATACGGAAACTCGTCTGTTACAAAGGGATTTTATTTTTTGAACTTATTTGAACTTCATACTTTTTTTGTGTTCAAAATGCACAATTCAAAGCCACATCATCAATTTTCAACCCTTTCTGACTTCATTTGTTATTTTTCATGCATTTACTGATTATTTTGAGCTATAAGACCCTGAAATTGAAAAGCACTACAAATGAACTCTGAAAAGGTTGAAAGTTGGCACGGTATCATCATTTCACCCGCATAGCATGTGCAAGAAAGTAGAGAGGTTTACAACAAAAACTTGATGCACTTCATGTATAAAATGCACAATCTCTTTCGAAGTATCAGGGTTTCATACGGAAACTCGTCTGTTACAAAGGGATTTCATTTTTTTGAACTTATTTGAAGTCCATACTTTTTCTGTGTTTAAAATGCACCATTCAAAGGCACATCATAAATTTTCAACTCTTTCTGACTTCATTTGTTAGTTTTCATGCATTTACTGATTATTTTGAGCTATAAGACCCTGAAATTGAAAAGCACTACAAATGAAGTCTGAAAAGATTAAAAGTTGGCATGGTATCATCATTT
>NC_041392.1:58252499-58262499 GCF_002162155.2 Triticum dicoccoides | reverse complement strand
CTCACACATTATAAATAAAAGTAAAACACACTCCATCATCTTTCCCACCCGCCAAATTAAATATTCCATCAGTTTCAAAATATAAAGGGCACTAATTATTT
The DNA here is from genome assembly GCF_002162155.2 of Triticum dicoccoides. Classification (NCBI taxonomy): domain Eukaryota; kingdom Viridiplantae; phylum Streptophyta; class Magnoliopsida; order Poales; family Poaceae; genus Triticum; species Triticum dicoccoides. The sequence goes on along the minus strand of NC_041392.1, from coordinate 58,262,398 downwards.
GCAAAGTCAAATTTCTTTAACTTTGACCAAGTTCAGAGCAAAAAAAATATCGATATCCACAATATTAAACAAAAAAGTATGAAAATTCATTCCATGATGAATCTAATCATACCGATTTGATATTATGAATTTTGATACATTTCTCTATAAATTTGATCAAACTTAAAAGGTTTGACTTTTTAAAAAAGTAACACACGTTATAATTTGAAATAGAGTGAGTAATTTTTTTACGAAACCAAATAACACTAACGGCACAGCAAAGTGCGTCAAACCATTCTTGTAAGGGTGTAGTCACATAGATAGTCACGTAGATTTGGAGCTTGTAGTAACGGAGGAGTAATCTGCTGTAATTTGGGGCTTGTAACACACACTCTATTCTCCTCTTACTTTCTTTATATAGTCATTCTTCTTTTACCTGGTAGATTAGGCAAATCTTTTGCCTCTGCTTAAAGAAAAACACTGGGTGTGGCATTTTTTTGTCCCTCACCTGATTTATTTGTAATGAAATTTATTAATTTTACTCACAATTGTTTATACTAATATGTAAATATGGATGTGTGTATCGTGAAGATGAAGTGGCGGGAAAGTGATCCTCCTTTTCCACACAAAAGAGCATCAAGATTCAATCCTGTTGAAAACTCACCAAAACTTCCTTTCATTTTTCTCCCTACCCCTAAATAGTTAGAGCAAACTCTCCCCACTAGACTTCATCGACGATCCCGTGGATTTTCCTCCCCTCTCCTGCCGCTCCGGCAACCGGTGGCTGGAGGGGAATTGCAGTGCCTCCGCTTCGGTTAGTAGTTTATGTTAGGGTTTTTTTGTCCTCGCAGGTGCGGCGCTCGGGCGGATGGCGACGCTACTTCTTCGAGTTTGTCTTTCGGTCTCCGATCCTCATCAAGTTCGTTGGTTCGTCCGGACGTGGTCGATGGAGCTCTGGGGTAGATTCATGTTGTCTCCTTGGGAGGGGGTGATGTTAGGGTTTCTTGTTATGGGGTGAGATTTGGTCTTAGGTACTTCAGAACTATGCAAGGGTTCAACAGGGACGACTGCGGCACCATGACGCTGGTCCTTAGGGTCACATGCATGAATAATTCATGACTGTGATCGACAAGATCAGGCAGGCTCCGATAGGGGAGCAGCGACGCGACGCGTTGATGGCTCATTCTAGCGGCAGTAGTGGTTGCTAGGTGGTCTTGGAATCTCGATGTAATTTTTATTTTGTTTGAGATATTTTGTACTTTTGATGAACTTTGATAATAGATCTGAATTATTTTCGCCAAAAAATGTTACAACATCTACAATCACACATTTCAAAAGTGACCCCTGATATGTTCTCGGACACGTCCGCGCACATCTGCGGACAGGGCATAGTCACCCTTTATTTGTCTGCTGCTGCAAGCACAAACCTCAAGTCTCACCATCTATTTCTTTTTATACTACATCATGCAACGTTAAATCAAGCCACATACTATCCTAGTTCTACTCGTTGGAGGAGATGCAGACCGCCTCCATGCTGGAATGACCGGCCTCATGGTCATTGGCCCCTGCCCATGACATCCTTCGCGAGTGATGGCAGCTGTGCGTCCTGCAGGCGGAGACGGACACCGTGCTTGCAGAGGTGGAAGAAGAGGAGGCGCAAGGATCACGGATGTTGTCAGTTCCATGTTGGTCGCGCTGCTAGCATGGTTTGTGCCTAGCCGCAACGACCACGAGGCCGACCCATCCATGTCCGGCGACGTCCACATGACAGACTCTGGCCGGAAAGAGTTGGAGTTGGGACACCAACATGGACAAGTCTCGTGTCCCATGTGAGCTGTGTCCCATGTCATATTCTTCCCCTCCCGCAACTTCACTTCACAGAGCCCGTGGCCATTGAACTTGCTGGACATGGGGAAGACAGATGCAGAACACGAACGCTCCATGATCGATAAATATTTAGACTGGGATAAAAAGGTGTCGTCTGTTTTCGTTTAATTGAAATATATCTAAAATGTAATTATTTTGATCCGGTTTGAATGAAAATCATTTGGTTTGTATGAACTTTATCTTGTTTGTTTAAATTCTATCTGAGATGTTTCTGAAGTTTGATCATTGGATGGCCTGCTCGTAAACAGATATTGTATCTGTTTTAGGGGCCGGTGTTGGAGATGCCCTTAGTTTAGTCTTTTTTTGTATGCTCTGGCACATGTAAGATGAGTGATGGCAGAATGCTCTGGCACATGTAAGATGAGTGATGGCAGATGCACCAGAGTTGTACAAATACTAGTAGTATTCTTTTAGGGGCTGGCGTTGGAGGTGCTCTTCTTTTTTGCATGCTCTGGCACATGTAAGATGAGTAGTGATTGCAGATGAACCAGAGTTGAACAAATACTAGTAGAATCCATTTATTCAAAAATACTGGCTGGATTACATGGTAACTTCATCAGATAAGTGCTCGCACCGATAGAAGCGCAAGGCCTGATCTGCATCGCCTTGCCTCTCTCGCTGAACATTGTTGAGAAACAGTATAACGAGGCTAGCTACACGCATCCATAGCGATTTGACTGTCTCGGCCGTCGGATTCTCAAACCTATGATCCAGATTAAATTCGGGCGTCATTCCTCGCCCGCTCGCGTCGCGCGCCGTCTCGCGGGCCGCTACTCCGCGGAGCGGCCTCCTCTTTTTGTCCCTAATTGGGCTGGCCCACTTATTCCCACTCCCACGCTAACAGCCTAGGTTACCTAGGCCCCCGAACGAACAGTTCCCATCTGTTCCTCCGCCTCGCCGTCGTTCCTCCTCTCGATGCGGCGGCGTTACTCCCTCCTCGATGCACCATGGATCGGCGGCATTATGTCGCGGGACTGTTTCAGCGCCCGTACGGTCTAACCCCCATCCCCTCTACACTTCCTCCATAGCCCCTTCGTTCCTGTTTTTATTTTTTCAGCCTTGCAGCGTTCACGTATTTAATGGCGGCTGCGGCGGCCTTCCGCGCCGTCGGCTTCCACCACCGGCTATCGTCCTCCATACCTTGCAGCTCTACCACACGCCCCTTCCCCTCCCGTAACCGAAGCTGAAACTGCCGCCTTCAAGGCCCACTGTCTACCTCCTATGATAATGGTGATGATGGTGATTAACTTCAGGGGTGATGATGGTGATTAATTTTCCCTGTTGGTGTGTTACCCCTACCGCCCCTTCTTCCTTATATATTATGCCTCCCAACATCCCTTCCTTCCTGCCATTTGTGTCGTCTGTCCGCCATGCCTGTTGCTTAGGTCTGTTCTTGCTATATATTCATCTTACTCCTAATTCTCCTACATGTTTTCATATGTACGGAACGTCCTTCCTTCCTTGCAGGTTCGCAGTGCTCATTCATTTGGGATTTCCGGGTTGGAATTGCTCCGGGCTTCGTGCATTACACCCAATTGCAACCATGGCTTCTGGACAGGTTCCACATCTAACTCATTCTTACATACTGTTGCTTTTTCATTATTATGTTTTATTTGTTACTGTGATTTCAGTTGTACTTCGATGCGATTTGTTTGATTTTCGTTCCAACTTGCCACATCCATTTTGGTTGTTTCCTTTCCTTTCTTTCAGATACCGTATAATCTGTTTGTGAGATGTGCTGAACCTAAGTAGAATAAAAATGCCTAAACGTTCTCAAATACAATCCTGTGAAAGCGATGCACGCCAGCCACCTTGCGCTAGTGGGCCAAGTAGAGTCCTGCCCCAATGTAAGAGGGCAAGGATTAACGAACCACTTACTATGCACAGTTCAATTGGACGGCCGAAAAGAAAGAGTATGTTAATTCACCTCTACTTATGCTGCTTTACAGCATTTTCTTTACCTTGATAATCATGTTCTATACTGCCGTATAAACCAGGAGATGAATTCTTCCCTCAATACTCCGTGCAACACGCAAGGGAAAATCGTGCTGCTCGCATCAAATTAAGGAAGCAGTTAAAAATGGTGCGCAACGGGCCACCATCCGATCCCAATGGACAACCCCGTTTACCCCTTGATGTTGAGTCCATCGATGCCCTTAAAGGTTTCACCATATTACTGCCACTTCCCACATATCATGCAACCTATTTCTCCCGTTAAATCTGACTTTGCCCTCTTGCTGGTTATTCCAGCTACTTACCGTGGCCGGTCGAATCTTGGTTCCCCGTGTTTTAGATGCCGACACTGTGATGCAGCTTTCTGGTGGGAAGAACGAATCCACAAGAATTGTAGTTGGCTAAAGAGAAATGTTGAGTTCAACCGCTGCTGCAGTGCTGGCCGTGTTAAAATTTCAGCCTTCCAGCCACCTTCCCCAGTCCTTGCATGCTTGATGCGTTTCAATGGAGACCAGGAGAGCCGTGAATTCATGAACCACATACGACAATACAATTGCCTATTTAATTTCACATCTCTTGGCTCTCAAATAGACAAAAGTATCAATGACGGTACTGGTCCATATGTATTCCGAATAAGCGGACTGGTACACCATAAGATAGGTTCATTAATTCCTCCAACAGGCGAAAAGCCCAACTTTGCCCAATTATACATCCATGATCAAAATGCTGACAAAGAAATTGAAAGTAGAATAAGTGCTTCGTGTGATGATGGTGATTTGGATGGTGGCTTAGATCAAAAAATAATAAAAATTCTCTTAACCATGTTAGAGCAGACATGTGCGGCCGTACGAGCCGCAGTGTAGTTTATTGCGCACTACTAATGGATCTTTTATAGCGTAATCAGTGGAAGGAGGTGTTCTTGAGGTGGTCTGGCGCGTCCTCGAAGGAGTGCTTCCTGGCCATTAAGAGGATGGTCTTGTCGGCGATGATGAAGTAGGCCATCCCGGCGACGGTGGAGATGATGAGCGCCTGCCCGGTCGGGTTGAGGTGCGCACTCTCCCATGGCAGCATCCTCACGCTCGCCAGCTGCAGAGAAATCGCACGGACGACATCAGATGATATTCTAAAAAATGTAGGGCGAGTCAGTGAGTGGTTGCTTCTAATGGACTCACGGTGGGGACTGTGGCAGCGATGGTGGCGACAGCCGCGGCCTTGGCTCCGGCCATGGCAGCCTCTGCAGTTTGATTAAATGGTAAACCCGGTGTGACAGGATCAAGTCATGTGTCGGCACAGAGAGAAAGCAGCAAAAAAATGGCAAAAATGCATTGGCCTTAGGAGCGGGTCGCCGTTGATTACCTTTGGAGCAGCACTTGAAGGCGGCGAGCCTCTCGTCGAGGTAGGCGCGGGTCACCGTAGACATCTTTGCGGGAGAGAGCTTGGTGCCGAAGGAAGTGAACTAGTAGGTAGTGAACTCAAGTACACGTAGCTGTAGATCAGTAGTAGTGTGAGTGAGATGAGATGGATGAACAGCTAAGGCCAACTCCAGCGCACGATCCCAAACGGATGTCTGGTTTGGTCTGTTTTCGTCCGTTTGGGGCGGTAATGAGGTAGTCAATGTCCGCCATAGTTTTAAATAGCCGACAGCAGGGTGTCACTAAATGGTCACCTTCACAAATAGCCCGCTTTAGCCCGCTATAGTTGATTTGTAGGCCCGCTGCTATTTTTCATAGCCCGCTATTTAAAACATTAATGTCTGCTTGGGGCCGTTAGGTTGTCGGTGCGCCCAACGCACAGCCGCACCCCGAATCATATCCGAGGTGGAGGTGATTAAAAAAATGCAAAAACTAAAACAAAATACCAAAAAAAATGCAAACATAAAAACAGAAAACGTAATTAAACATCACGGCCAAAAAACGGCCCAGTTCCATAGTCCACATAGACATAATCTTTATCTCTTTATCTCTTTATCTAATAATCTAATAATCTAATAATCTAATAATAATAAAAAAGCTATTGCTTCTTGCTCCTTAATTTTCGTCCGTACTTGCGATCCTAATTTTCGTCCGTTGTCGTACGTCGTTAGAAGCAGAAAAATCCTTCCGCTGCTGTGCCTTGTTCAGTTTAGAACGAGGCATCCAACTGAGCTACACCATGTTTTTGTACGAAGGAGAGATTTTGATTCCCTATTACATAATCCCACATCGCTTTCTTGTACACACATAAACCTATTTAAATACGGCTGCAAGTTCAAATCAATAAGCCAACTGGGATCGATAGGCAAGGGTGAGAAAAGGAATTAGAACCGAGGCGAGAGATGGATGGATGATGATAATGAGGAAAAAGATACACCGTTGGGGCGAAATCTCAAAAGGATGAAGGTGGATGGATGATGACCCTGAGGAAAAAGATATGCAGCAAGGAGGGGTGTGCTGTGTGTGGTGAGAGCATGAGTTGGTTGGGCTGTGACGCCATGGCCGCCGCCGAGCGTGTGTGCGTGCGTGCTACGATGGTGCGGGGGCGGACCATGGCGGAGTCAGCGCGCTACCCCCGATGGCCCGATTGAAGATTCGAGTTTGTACAGCTAGGGTAGCGTCTCCATTGATCAATTTACCTTTCATCAGTTGATCCCATAACGCTTTTCATTATTTATATCATAACGCTTTTCCACAGAATATTCGGAAAGGTGTGGCTACTCTCAGGTGTGCCCACTCCCGTTATCCTGACCATCCAAATCACTCACCATGCGTGCAAGAGGCTGTTCTGGTGCATGGTGTTTGCAGAATTAGTGAGGGAATCTGAGAGCATTAGTTTTTTTTATTCCTTGACCACCTAGCTGTGCAGCCCTATATCCTAGACATGTAGCTCACATGGCCGACATGCATGGCACTGGTAGACAAGTCACTGTAACTTCAGAACTGCAGTCAAGTCTAGCCGCTCTATTCTTTCGATGTGCATGCCAGCTCGTGTTTTTTTCCTGCCTTCTGCATTTTGATGCTGGTAGTGATTAATTTTCAAAAGTGAAAATCTTCGTCAGATCTGAAGTATAAGCCCAAAGTTTCAAAATAACAAAAAGACATAGGTGTCTCCGCCACAACAACAAAAGACAGAGTGACTTGTGCATACATTTAATGGCATATTTATCTGAAGTAGTAATCTGGGAGAAGACAAGAATAAACAATATTTTGCCTAGTTTGAACACTACATTACGTTTCTGAACCACGGGCGACATGTATTCTGTAGGCCATGACACAAGTCATGTCAGGTTGAGATGACATATCAGGAACAGTACCTTATGCAGCCCACCCGGAGTCAAATATTGTTTCTGTACCCTGCATGTACTAGTAGAAAAAGGGTCAAATGTGAAGCACATTAATGCCGGTTTAAATTTGAGCTGGCACTAACGTGACTATTAGTGCCGGTTTCAACGGCTAGGCGGACGGACATCATTAGTACCGGTTTGTGGGCAACCTTTAGTACCGGTTCATGCCACGAACCGATACTAATGAGGCTATGTCAGGCTTTGGTCAGGCTGGGCCCCCCACAAAGACCTTTAGTACCGGTTCATGGCAGGAACCGGTACCAGAGTTTTTTAGTAAGCTGATTTTGAGTCCCACATCGCCAAGAGAGAGGCAGTATGATCGGTTTATAAGCGTGAGTGCAGAGACAATGGCGAAGAGGCGCAATGCTCACCTGCATGTTGCTTAGCTTCAAGCCTTTCGGAATAGCATAGATTGCACTGAGCTATGTGCAGTGCAGTCTACACTATTCCGAAAGGCTTGAAACTAATTAACCAGCATTGCACCTCTTTTTTATTTTTAATAACTTATTTGAACTCTGGACTTCTTGTGTTCAGTATGCAACATTCAAAGCGACGTCATCAATTTCCAACATGTTCTGACATTATTTGTTGTTTTCAGTCATTTACCGAATTGTTTAGAGAGCTAAATGATCATGAAATTGAAAATCACTACAAAATGAACTCTGAAAATGTTGAAACTTTTCATGGTATCATCATTTCACCCGCATAGCATGTGCGAAAGAGTAAAAAGGGTCATGTCAAAAACTAAACGCACTTCGTGTACAAACTGAAAATGTCTTTCGGAGTATTAGGGTTTCGGACGAGAACTCATCTGTTACACGGGCTCTTCAATGTTTTTTAAACTTATTTGAAATCCCGATTTCTTTTGCGTTCAGTATGCAGCATTCAAAGCGACGTCATCAATTTCCAACACGTTCTGACATCATTTGTTGTTTTTCAATCATTTATCGATTTGTTTAGAGACGTAAATAACCGTGAAATTAAAAATCACTACAAAATAAACTCTGAAAATGTTAAAACTTGGTATGGTATCATCATTTCACCCGCATAACATGTGCAAAAGAGTAGATGGGGTCACGGCAAAATCCGGACGCACTTCGTCTATAAACTGGACAATCTCTTTCGGAGTATTAAGGTTTCGGACGAGAACTCATCTGTTACACGGGCACTTCAATGTTTTTTATACTTATTTCAACTCCGGACTTCTTTTGCGTTCAGTATTTAGCATTCAAAGCGGCGTCATCAATTTCTAACACGTTCTGACATCATTTGCTGTTTTCAGTCATTTACCAAATTGTTTAGAGAGCTAAATGACCGTGAAATTGAAAATCACTACAAATGAACTGTGAAAATGTTGAAATTTGGCATGGTATCATTATTTCACCCGCATAGCATGTGCGAAAGAGTAGAGAGAGCCACGGCAAAAACTGGATGCACTTCGTGTACAAACTTGCCAATCTCTTTCGGAGTATCAGAGTTTCGGACGAGAACTCATCTGTTACACGGGCACTTCAATGTTTTTTAAACTTATTTGAAATCCCGATTTTTTTTACGTTCATTATGCAGCATTCAAAGCAACGTCATCAATTTTCAACAAGTTCTGACATCATTTGCTATTTTTCAGTCATTTACCGACTTGTTTAGAGAGGTAAATGACCGTGAAATTGAAAATCACTACAAAATGAACTCTGAAAATGTTGAAACTTGGCATGGTATCATCATTTTACCCGCATAGCATGTGCAAAAGAATAGAGAGGGTCACGGCAAAAACTGGACGCACTTCGTGTACAAACTGGACAATGTCTTTCGGAGTATCAGGGTTTCGGACGAGAACTCATCTGTTACACGGGCACTTCAATGTTGTTTATACTTATTTGAAATCCCAACTTCTTTTACGTTCAGTACGCAGCATTCAAAGCGGCGTCATCAATTTCCAACACGTTCTGACATCATATGCTGTTTTTCAATCATTTACCGATTTGTTTAGAGAGCTGAATGATCATGAAATTGAAATAAATAGAAGAAAATAAATAAAGCAAAAAGCAAATAAATAAAGCAGAAAAGAAAAAAAACTATATAAAAAATTACTAGAAATAAAGTGAAGAAAATAAATAAAGCAGAAAAGAAAAAAAACTATATAAAAATTACTCAAAAATATATAGAAGAAAATATATAATGCAGAAAAGAAAAAAAACTATATAAAATTACTCAAAAATAATCAGAAGAAAATAAATAATGCAGAAAAGAAAAAACTATAAAAAAATTGTTGGGGCGCTGTCCAGTGGGCCTGCCAGACCTAGGGTGTGCAAATTCAGGCCCAGAAGGTCCGGCAGGCTCACAGGACAGCGCACCATAGTTAGGCCCAAAAGCCTGATATACAGAGGAGTTCGAAGGAGCAGTCGCAGCTAGGTTTGTAAACCAGTGCGGCTGCCCTTCGCTCGATGAGGTGGGACTAAATATTGTGCACCGTGGGTGGCAGCGCAACACCTTTAGTACCGGTTGGTGGCTCCAACCGGTACTAATAAGTGGGCCTTTAGTACCGGTTCGTGGCACGAACCGGTATTAAAGGGGTCCGCTTCCCGCCTCTTGGCCTGACGAAAATTGGCCTTTAGTACCGGTTGGTGGCTCCAACCGGTACTAAAGGTCGCTCCTATATATATGGCACTTACGAAAAATTTAGTTTTCATCCGCGCGCCGCCGCCGCGCCGTCGCCCATCGCGCGCCACCCTCGCCGCTCGTCATCGCCGTCCCCGCCATGCGT